>NC_142812.1:38041883-38253065 GCF_049724085.1 Artemia sp. Qi Xiang Cuo
AGATGTTTCAAAGTTCATTTTAGATTTTTTCATTGAAATGGAAGAGTTGGATCATTTCAGTAGGGTTTTGTTATGGTTTGCCTTGTCATTGTTAAATTCTCATAATTTTTCAAAGTTCATTTCGGATTTCTTTCTTTGAAATGTAAGAGTTTGATTATCTCAGTAGTGTTTTCACGGTTTAAATTTTCACTGTTATATTATCTTGAAGTTTCAAAGTTCATTTTGATATTTTTCCTTGAAATGTAAGAGTTGGAATATTTTACTTTTGTTTTCTCGTGGTTTACCTTGTCACTGTTACATTCTCTTGATGTTTCAAAGTTCATTTTTGATTTTTTTTTCGTTGAAATGCAAGAGTTGGAATATTTCAGTAGTGTTTGTTGTGGTTTACCTTGTTACTGTTATATTCCCTTGATGTTTCAAAGTTCAGTTTTGATTGTTTTTCGTTGAAATGCAAGAGTTAGATTATTTCAGTAGTGTTTTGTCGTAGTTTACCTTGTTACTGTTACATTCTCTTGATGTTTCAAAGTTCATTTTTGATTTTTTTTCGTTGAAAAGCAAGAGTTAGATTATTTCAGTAGTGTTTTGTAGTGGTTTACCTTGTCACTGGTACATTCTCTTGATGTTTTAAAGTTCATATTGGATTTTTTTTCATTGAAATGTAAGAGTTGGATTATTTTAGTAGTGTTTTGTCGTGGTTTACCATGTCACTGATACATTTTCTTGATTTTCAGAGTTCATTTTAGATTTCTTTCGTTGAAATGCAAAAGTTGGAATATTTCAGTAGTGTTTTGTCGTGTATTACCTTGTCACTGTTACATTCTCTTGATGTCTCAAAGTTCATTTTGGATCTTTTTCGTTGAAATACAAGAGTTGGATTTTTTAAGTAGTATTTTGTCATGGTTTACCATGTCACTGATACATTTTCTTGATTTTTCAGAGTTCATTTTAGATTTCTTTCGTTGAAATGCAAGAGTTGGAATATTTCACTAGTGTTTGTCGCGGTTTATCTTGTCACTGTTACATCCTCTTGATTTGTCATATTTCAGTAGTGTTTGTTGTGGTTTACCTTGTTACTGTTACATTCTCTTGATGTTTCAAAGTTCATTTTGGATTTTTTTTTCATTGAAATGCATAAGTTAGATTATTTCAGTAGTGTTTACTCGTGGTTTACCATGTCACTGTTACATTCTGAAGATGTTTAAAAGTTCATTTTAGATTTTTTCATTGAAATGTAAGAGTTAGTATATTTAAGTAGTGTTTTGTCGTGGTTTACATTGCCATTGTTACATTTTCTTGATGTTTCAAAGTTCATTTTGGATTTTTTTCGTTGAAATGTAAGAGTTGTCATATTTCAGTAGTGTTTGTTGTGGTTTGCCTACTTACTGTTACATTCTCTGGACGTTTCGATGTTCATTTTGGATTTTTTTTTCGTTTAAATGCTTTGTTTAGACTATTTAAGTAGTGATTTGTCGTGGTTTACCTTGACAATGGTACATTTTGAAGATGTTTCAGAGTTTATTTTAGATTTTTTCATTGAAATGTAAGAGTTGGAATAATTCAGTAATGTTTGGTTGCGGTTTACCTTGTCACTGTTACACTTACATGATTTTTCGAAGTTCATTTTGGATCTTTTTCGTTGAAATGCAAGAGTTGGATTATTTCAGTAGTGTTTTCTCATGGTTTACCTTGTCCCTGTTACATTCTCTTGATGTTTCAAATTTCATTTTGGATTTCTTTCGTTGAAATGTAAGATTTAGAATATTTCAGTAGTGTTTGTAGTGGTTTACCTAGTCACTGTTACATTCTCATAATGTTTCAAAGTTCATTTTAGATTTTTCTTTCCTTGAAATGTAAGAGTTGGAATCTTTCAATTGTTTGTTGTGGTTTACCTAGTCAGTTACATTCTCTTGATTTTTCAAAGTTCATTTTTGATTTTTTTGTTGTTGAAATGCAAGAGTTAGATTATTTCAGTAGTGTTTTGTAGTGGTTTACCTTATCACTGTTACATTCTCTTGATGTTTCAAAGTTCATTTTAGATTTTTTTTTTTTGAAATGCAAGAGTTAGATTATTTCATTAGTGTTTTGTCGTGGTTTACCATGTCACTGGTACATTCTCTTGATGTTTCAAAGTTCATTTCGGATTTTTTCGTTGAAATGCAAGAGTTGGAATATTTCAGTAGTGTTTGTCGTGGTTTACCTAGTCACTGGTATATTCTCTTGATAAGATCATTTTAGATTTTTTTTTGTTGAAATGTAAGAGATGGAATATTTCAATAGTGTTTTGTCGTGGTTTACCTAGTCACTGGTATATTCTCTTGATAAGATCATTTAAAATTTTTTTTTTGTTGAAATGCAAGAGTTAGATTATTTCAGTAGTGTTTTGTCGTGGTTTACCATGTCACTGTTACATTCTCTTGATGTTACAAAGTTCATTTTGGATTTCTTTCGTTGAAATGTCATTTCGTTGAATGTTTCTTTGAAAATGGATTTCTTTCGTTGAGTTGAAATATTTCAGTAGTGTTTCGTCGTGGTTTACCTAGTCACTTTTACACTCTCTTGATTTTTCAAAGTTCATTTTAGATTTTTTTTTTCCTGGAAACGCAAGAGTTGGAATATTTCAGTAGTGTTTGTCGTGGTTTATCTTGTCACTGTTACATTCTCTTGATTTGTCAAAGTTCATTTTGAATTTCTTTTGTTGTAATGTAAGAGTTGTCACTACTGAAATATTCCAACTCTTGCATTTAAAAGAAAAAGATCCAAAATGAACTTTGAGACATAAAGAGAATTTAACAGTGACAAGGTAAACAACGAAAAAATACTACTGAAATATTCCAACTCTCGCATTTCAAGGAAAGAAATCTAAAATAAACTCTGAAACATCAAGAGAATGTAACAGTGACATGGTAAACCCCGACAAAACACTACTGAAATATTCCAACCCTGAAGACTGTGGGGGGAGTGTCCTGCTCAAAGATATAATTTCCAGAACTTTGAACTACGTTGAACAAAATGGCTATCTCAAAACTTTGATTGGATGTGTTTGGGGAAATGGTGGGCGTGGAAGGGGTGTTAGCTGCCTTCCAATCACTTTCGAATAATAAAAAGGGCACTAGCCATTTCAATTTCCAATCGAATGGGCCCTTTTTGAAGTTTCTTACGACAACACTTTCTATAAATACCTTATATGTCCCTATGGCATAACTTACAAACCTTCCCTTGAGGGCTGTTGGGAGAGTCTCCATCATTAAAGATCTAATTTCCAGAGCTTTAAACTACGGTGAACAAAATGTCTATATCTAGATTTAGATTGGATTTGCTTCGGGGAATGGTCGGTTTAAGACGGAGGTTAGTTGCCCTCCAATCACTTTAGACTATTTAAAAGGGCACTAGCCTTTTGAATTTACAATCGAATGAGCCCTTTTTGTACTTTCTACGACAAAGCTTTCTATAAAAAGCTTATATGCCCCCAGGGCATAAATAACAACCCTTGCCCTGAGGGCTGTGGGGGGAGATTCCTCCTCAAACTATCTGAAAATCAACTACGTAGAACAAAATGGCTATCTCAACATCTTGGTTGCATGTGTTTTGGGAAATGGTGGGCGTGGAAGGAGTGTTAGTTGCCTTCCAATCACTTTTGACCCTTAAAAAGGGCGCCAGAAATTGCGATTTCCAAACAAACGAGCCCCTTTCGAAGCTTATACGACGAATCCCTCCGTATGAAGTGCCCTTGGGAAAAAAAATATAATAATAACAAATAAATAATAAAACATTGGAGCCGTATGGCCTTTACTATAGGCAACGCTATAGCGTTGCCTCTGATACTACCTAAGCAAGTGACGCCGTCCACTTGATCGATCTTCTTGCTACCCAGTATCACCTCTTCGCCTTCAATTATTCCTAGTCTAAGCGACTTATTCTAGTCTTCTTAACGTTGATTTTCAAACCTATTCTTCCACCCTGAACTCTCAAAATCCTCAGCGAAATCTAAATATAGAAGTTTTACTTTCTAATTGATTTCGTTTTCTCTCATTGCCTTTGCTGTGCTGCTTAGGACTAAGTTCATCAAAATGATCGATGTAAATGGGGATAGATAGAACGCAACCCTGCTTAACTCCTGATTTAATACAAAACAAGAAACTGACCTCATTTCCTGTCTTAACTGCAGCAATGTTATTCTAGTACATAGCACTGTATTTACCTGGTATACCATACAAGGATACGACCTTCGCTAAATCTCTTCTGTCAGCTGATTTAAAGGCTTGCTCATAATCTATAAAACAGAGGACTAAAGGGGTTTGATCACCAAGAGACTTCTTAATTATTAATCTAAGAGTAGCAATTTGGTCATTCGCATCATCTCCCCTTCCTAAAACCACACTGTTATTCGAGTAAAACTTTACAGACATCATCACTAATTCTAAATAGAATGATCACAGTAAGTAATTTACTTCCTACAAAAACCAAGTTAATGCCTATATAATTACTACACTCCCTCTTATCACCTTGAATCTTGTCTTCATCAGTAGGGCATATACAACTATGACTGATGCCTCGTAGATGCCTTGTAATTCTACTGCTAATACCTTCCTAACCTAAGCAAGAAAAGAAGCTTGCTTATTCATCATGAGCCCTACTCCCTGTCTATATACCCCATCCTTCTTACCTAAATAAATAAATTCCAAACCGCCTATTTTCATTTTTCTAACTCAACTTTGAGAGACGAGTTTCTGAATCTCCTAACGATTCCACCTCAAAACATTTGTATTTGTCAGTCAAAATTTCAATATATTTGTCTTTCAACATCGGAGCATTCCTTGTCACAAATTTCAACTGAAATTATTAAGACCTCATTAAAAGCAATGAGTCCCGTCAATGCACATTTTTTAAACAGTAGTTTGACATTGACTTGCCGTGACGTAAGAAGTAAAATTATTCATGATTGGTCACTTAAAAATAATCCACCAATCAGAAACAAGTTTACGTTCTTACATACCTTAGGTAAACAGGGGTGATAAGTCTAATTAGCCAATTGTGCTTAACGACACAAGCCAGCACCAAAACTTCTGGATATTTTTCCAATAGATAATTGGTACATTAAAACAAACATGGGGAATCTTTTTTCTTTTTTAATTTCTGCTAGTGTTTATTGTACAGTCTAAGTCAGATTGTCCTCTTGGCATTCTAATCCTGAACATGGTAATAATAACATTTATTCATATATTAGTTTAAACAGTAATTCACAATACAAAATAAGTAATTTGATTTTGAAATACATTCTTAGAAAAATATAATCAATCTATGAATTAATACTGGTTAAATAATCACACAAAAAGAGATAGATGGAATCTACTAATGCTGTACTCTGATTTGGCTAAAAATAAAACACTTAAGGCCGATTCACAACGAGATTTAGCCGGCACTATTTTGATCCAATCATATTTATTCATAGAAATATATGATTGACCAAAAAGTTCTGATTGGCTTTAACTAGCGCTATTTAGATCTCCGCATGTAAAAATCAAAATTTAGTGGCGTATCCAGGATTCTTTTCCGAGGGAGTTTTCCAAAAAAAATATTTATAAAACACAACCAAAATTTGTTTACATGCATTTTTATTAATTTTTTACAACTCGGACAAGAGTGTGTGTATGTGGGGAGGGGGTTTAACCCGGTCACTCCCCGGCTATTTTATACCATTGAGTGGTTCGTGCCTACAGTTCAAAATACAGATGAAAATAACAGAGATATGAAACAGCATAATAAAAAGATTAGTATTATGAATTATATTGAAAACACCTTACAAAAGTGGAAGTTTTGTCTCAATCTATTATTAAAAAGACATAATTTTCATTGCATAAGGTAATCCATGGGAGACATTTGACTATGGGAATTCAAAAGGCATAATTTGTAAATTTTCAGTTAAACTGAATACTATCTAACCCAGTCTGCTTTTTGGATTTTTATAGGGTTTAGTACTAAAACCCCTGATTGCCTCTTAACATTATACAGTTGTAAAGATATTCCCCAAAAGCAGGATGAATACCAAAAATGACAGAAAAATGTTTAACCATTGAGCCTTAAACACAGTTGTTTTACGCAATTTCAGTAAGATTTTTCTAAAATACAATTTTCAAACCTGTAAATTTTCCCGAAAGATGACTGGCACGTTGCATTAAAAACAAAACAAACGATTTATTGATCTTAATTTTTTAACTTGGATAAATCATCATCCTCCACAGTCCATTTACAACTTTAACCCGCTAAGTTGACCTTACTAATTTGTCTAATCTGTTTTCTAGTACGTTATTTTGTTCTCTCAAATTCGACAGTTTCATATTTTTGTCTAAAATACACCGTTTCCCCTCTTCTCACGCTCAAAATTAGTAGAAAAAAGAATCTTTAAAAGGCTAATCTGATCAAGTCAATTTTTTACAATTCTTGTAGGCTTTTGTTCGGAAGCTATTGATTGCGTCTCCATGTTTAGCATTGCAATATATAATCCCTACGATATTTAAAAAATGGGATTAATACCAAACATGTCATTCAACAAGGAAATTACCTATCTTTCTTCTTTAGAATCTTCTTAACTGTTGTTTTATGAACAAGGTTAAATTGACTTCTAAACAGCTAAAATAAGAATATTGGTACCAAAATTGTCTTCACCTTGCATCAGAACCTCAATGAACTATTCCTTTTCAAATAACTGATCATTATTAACGGTTAAAAAGAGAGAGAATAAAAAAAATAATCCTTTTTTAGTCTTCAGTAAAATTTGTGTCTAGAAATCTTAACGACCTTTCAGTCACAACAACCAGGCTATGTCTATTTTTCCCCTCCGAATTACGCAGTTCTTGTTACCTACACTCTTCCTGAGGTATAACAACCCTACCAGTAGCAGTTTTAGGTCTTTTAATCTGGGGTGGGGGAGGGCAAGCGAGGCAGTTAATCTGGAGTTACAAATTTTGTTTTTTTTCAGTAGATAATTCAATTACAAAAAAAATACAACTAAGTACCGACTGCCTAAAATACCTGTCTTATAGAGTATATTCCTATCCATTTTCGAATTTGAATAAACCATAGAAAATTAATTTTGTTACTTTTGCATAAGTTGGATTTGAGGATGGGTTCTCTTCACCTTGAATATAATCATGGTTCAACATAAAAAAAAAAAACTAAAGCAAAGTCCAAGAATTACCAGTAACTTCAATTCTAACGACGTTGTCTCCTTTAGATGGCTCTGCTTCTGATGCTACTCTAGCATTAAGAGGTAGTAAAGGTCCTTCGACATGAATACTTACAGAACCACAATTAACTTCCTCATTCTTCTTAGGTTTACTCACTTTCGAATATAATACGTTTGGATTAAACGGGATAACAGGTTCTTCCCTTGGCGGAACAGGAATGCCATCTACAATTTCATAATTATTAACACTCCCAAGCTGTTCGTAAGGTGGCTCACCTATGAAATATTTAACACTTTCATAATTAGGCTCACGTCCATCAGAGGAGCCAAGCTCTTCATACATCTCATTACGAGAGTTATACCGCACACATTCATAGTTGGAGCCTTCAAGAGAAACTGACTCGTATCCTGGCTCCTGAGCAGTTTCATAATTAGGGTCACTAGTATTTAGTCTTATTGCTTCATAGCCATGATCTGATTTAATCCGTTCATAACCTTCATTTATAACTTTTTCATACCCTGGGTCGTTATCCTCTCGTTCAATTGATTCCGCACTTCGACTAGGACTATTAGAAACTTGGATGTCAGATAAAAGATGAGCTTTTACAGTATCATAATTCATTTCCTCAGGAAGACTTGGAAAACCTCGTAAATGATCTAGCGGTGTTAGGCTTTGCCTACTCCCAAGGGTATCAGTAGATCCTCGTCTGCTAGCACTTACACCAGACGGACTACTACCCGTTTTTTTATGCCCTTTTTTGGCTTCTTGGCTAAAATCTAATTTTCCTAAATCTATTGATCCTCTATGTGATGAACTTTCTGACAGAGACAAGAAGTTGGCATCAGAAGCACGTGACAACGTTGCACTCTTCCGTTTTAAGACTTTGGCGTACATTTCTTCAAGGCTTTTGACGGCAGTTCTACCATGCTCAACTAATGTGCGACTATTTCTTCTCACCTTATTTACGGTTGCATACATATCATCGCTGAAAATAAATAAATCAACTGCTTTTCTTTTTACATCAATAGCTATATAAAAAAAGAGAAAAAGATCCCATCAAATTATAGTTTTTGAATTATAAACCCCACAGATCAAAAATCTAGAAAATCAAAAACATACTTTTTTGAATGCATACAAATTATTCAATTGTTCCTTTCGTAATCAACTATAAAAAGATCAGATGTGAGGTATCTTATCAGCGTCTTTATATTAAAATACCCTAACTTATCCTATTTGTTAATGATTTAGACAGTTTTATGAAAAGTAATGGAGCCCTTTATGTACCTTTGGATTGGTTTAGGCTATCATGTATGTTATTCGCGGACGACATAGCTCTAGTTGCGGATAGTGGAAATAATCTTCAGGAGCAATTAGATATAATAAATAGGTATTTGTTTAGCCTTGTGTCACCTGATAAGGAGACATGTTAAGAAAACAATTCTTACTTTAAAATATGTATAATGATCCTAGTTCTTATATTATTCAAGGGGAGAACCTTTATCATCTAGTCTTTCCTTTGAAAATCCTTCTTTTTCCATCTTAAAAGAAAAAGTTTCCAAAAATCACCACGTTGAGATTTAATGCTTAAGTCTTTTTAAATTGCCGCTATAAATTGCCGGCTAATAAGTTCTTTTATAGATAGTGTTCATGCCGGTCTTTAGCATTCATATTGTGATAGTCGCTCGTCCCCACTGCACTTTAAAAAAAAAAGTAATAAAAAAACCAGCATGAACGCAATCTATAAAAGAAATTATTTGGTAGAAGTTAATAGCGGCAATTTAAAAAGAATTGAGCATTGAATTTCAACATGGTACTTTTAGAAACTTTTTCTCTTAAGATGGAAAAAGAAGGATTTTTAAAGGAAAGACTTGATGATAAAGGTTCTCCCCTTGAATAATATAAGAACTAGGATCATTATACATATTTTAAAGTAAGAATTGTTTTCTTAACATGTCTCCTTATCAGGTGACACAAGGCTAAACAAATACCAATAAAAAATTATTTAGAAAAGAAGGATTTAGAGTTGAACGCTAAGAAGTCAGTAGTACTAGTATTTAGGAACAAAGTGGATGTTGATTCTGAGGTTCATTTTAATTTTGGAGGACCGATGTTAGAGGTTAAAGAAGAATTTGTTTATTTGGGTGTTAAATTTAGTGCGTTAAGGGGGGAGTCTAGGCATGTAGAAGATTGTAATTTGAGGGGTATATGCTAATAAATATGCTTTTGAGAAGTAATTTAGGTCAGCCAGCTGACATGAGGACCCAGAAAAGAGTTTTACAGACAAAAGTAGCTTCTGGTCTGCATTGAGGTTCTGAGGTTTGGGGTTTTGCTAAAGAAGCTAAGCTAGAAGTAGTTCAGCTAAGATATTTTAAGAGAATTTTAAGTTTAAAGGATTCATATAGTTCAGTGGTACTGAAAGGACATTTGGGGCTTTTCAATTTAAGGAGTGTTATATTGGTTAGAATGGTGAAATTCTGGGAGAAAATAATTAGGCTACCTAGAGTTCGGCTTCTTAAGTCAGCTTATTTGCTGAGCTTGAAGGACGGTAGATGCGATTCGTGGCCAAATCAGGTGAAGAAAATACTGGACCTTTGTGGCCTTTCGGAAATGTGGAATGAAGGAAAAGGCCAAATGGGTGAAAGCGTATCAGTATGGAAGGAAGTCCAGCGAACCTTAAATGACCAAGAAATCCCAAGAGTGACAAGCTCATAAGGACCAATCTATTTCTTTGAGGTTTTACTCCCAAGGTAAAGACTGTTGGGGGGAGGAGATTTATTTTAAATTTATGTTGAATAAAAAGGATTTGAAGAATTTGTTGTTGGTAAGAGGGTATAGTTTGGATTTAGGTGAGAAAAGGAAATTTTTGTGAAAATTTATGATGGCGGCTGGCCCCTATTTTTGCCCTATGTGTGGATGTATGAATGATAAGTAATTCTATTTTGTATCCGAGTGTGAAGAGCTGTCTGAGTTGCGGAATGAATGTTTTAGACGAGTGTTTGGGAGTGAATGCTGGTTAATTGAGCGGATGGCTGAGAGAAACGCATGTGCTATTAAACAGTTGTGTAGGTTTCTTCGTTTAGAGATTAAACATAGGGAAGCATGTTTGAGGGGATAGCTGGTTACGGTTTTTAGGATTTGAATTTCATTATAAATGGTTAGAATGTTGAACCTTGGTGTGTTTTTTTTTTGTCTTTTTGTTGTTCTTTTCTCTTTTTCTTTTTTTATTTATTATCCTAAGTTGTATTTTGTTCCGGAGTTTTGTTTGTAGAGTGTATACTGTGTTGCTATGGCCCGCAGGCTTTTTACAATAAATCTTATCTTATCGGGTAATTGCCAGAATGTCAACATATCTAATATAATTTGATTCCCAATTATCTCCCTTTCAAGTGATACGTCAGGAATTCTCCTTGTTCTCTAAAGCAATGTTGCCAAGTTTCACAGACTACTACTACTACTCCTAATACTAACAACTCACCGCAGCACCAAAAAGCATTGGGGAACCCAAAAACGAGCCACTTTGGATCGTTTAAATATAAATAATTTCTGAGACCACACTGGCTAATCATGATAAACAAAAAATCGCGAAGAAAGGAAACGAGGACAATTAACAGCCAGTGAAAAAATTGAAAAATTATGCAAATATTTCGGTCAAGACCTCCGCTTGACCGTCCTCAGTGCAGAATAAAACTGATAAAAATATAAAAACCAAACCTTAAAATAAAAAAAAAAAGGTTTTATTTTAAGGTTTGGTTTTTATATTTTTATCATTTTTATTCTGCACTGAGGACGGTCAAGCGGAGGTCTTGACCGAAATATTTGCATAATTTTTCAATTTTTTCACTGGCTGTTAATTGTCCTCGTTTCCTTTCTTCGCGATTTTTTGTTTATCGTTTAAATAACCTTTAAAAAGCGGTTAAACAAGTTAGTTAGCGCAAAAAAACAAGTTAGTAACAAAACTTAATACAGAAAAAGAAGAAGAATATTGTTCCACAAATCAGGGGGTTTGTTTTCAAAACTTACCTCTTAATCTAAATTACGTAACTTTCAGTCAGCATTGCTACGCAGATAATTCTTTAAAATTAATAAAAATTATCATTTTTTATCATCATCATCACTAATTATTCTCAGACGTATTACTAATTCATGCAACTAGACACAAATACTAAATCTAAAATTTTAGGAACCGGTTCTTCTATAATAAAGGATTGGTTTATTACAGTATATTTAATAATACAAAAATAGTCTCATTCTTTGCTATCCAATGTAAAATTCTGTTCGACAAATTCCGCAGTAGCTGATGATGGTCAGAATACGGAAGGTCTGGGCAAAGATAATCTGTCAGTCCCATTGGTCTTATTTAAAGTAAAGTAAAAGCAGGGAACATAATAGGATATTAATAAGAACGAAAAGATCCACACATTATTTTCTGGTTTTCAAATTAGGTCAAAAAATGCATTGAATAGTGAGAGAAATCTGCATAGGAAGTAAATTTCAATACTGCTTTTTTCAGCTTAGTTGTAACATAAAGCCTTTTGAATTACAGCGGCCGAAATGCATATTGACCTTCAAAACTGGTTATTACGATGGTCACTTAATTTTCAACAATACTCGTCTTTATTTTAAGAAGTACTAGTTTTCACTTCTAAGGAGCCAAAAATAATATCCATGGACCATTACAGAAATATCAATGGACAATAGACTTGGATTTTTAGTTAAATTACAAGTCACCTATTTCAACCAAATCTTAGACTACAAGGTGTCACATAGCAGCATGCTGACTCGTTTTTCAAAACAAGAGGGGGAAATGGGGACACCCTCAAATCCGGTTTCTTATTATACCAATAAGCAAAGTTATCCATCTCAATTTTTCCAGACTCACGTCTAGGACTTAGCTTTGGAAATATACAGGAATATATTGCACGTGAAGTTTTACAAAGGTTCTTAAATTAGCTATAAAAAAAGAATACGCTTAGAGAAAAACAGGCAGGCCAACGCTTCCATTATCTTAATAATTTAAAGCCAAGACCAAGGTTCACACAGAAAAAAGTTGCTGCGATGGATATCATTTGCCATCGCGTCAACGAAAAATGTTAGTTGACGTTAAGGTCAAAAATAATTTTTCACTTCTTCTAATCTTTACAGCCATGGATAGTTTTTTTTTTCAAATAAACAATCACTCTCATCTGCCATGCGTGATGAGAGTGATCGACTAGTTTCGTGTAGTTCGACTAGTGATCGACTACTTCGGACAAATCGAATAGTTACCCCAAAAAATTAAAATTTTCAACTCCATTAACTATTCGACAAATCAACTAAAATTGTTAAAGCTGGCAGCTAAATTACCATAATGAAAAAATATTGCTCCGACTCGAACACTTTTGTGGACCCAAGGCAGGGGCGGATCCAGGATTTTATTAAGGGGGGGGAGCGCAAAATAGGTTGATTTGAAAAACTTGCGTTAGGAGCAAGTTTAATTAACGCAAATTTGCGTTAATTAAGCAAATTACACTACTTTAGACTATGTTAGGGGGGGCACCCCCTCGCCCCCTCCCTGGATCCACCACTGACCCAAGGATTAACATTCTTTGAATAATACGATCATTGCCAATAGCTTCAGGACCAACTCGATGTTCTAATTCGTCGGGAGTCTAGAGAGCATTTTATAGTTTATAGCAATAAGGTTTATAGCGATAACAGCGCTAAAATAGAATAGAGTTAAATTTTTATTATTCATCTTAGAATTCATGCAACACCCTGTAACAGTTTCAGAATTGCTGTTAGTCCGTAAGAACAGTTAGGGGTTCTTTCAGATCCTCTTACATCTACTAATAAGAAAACTAACAAAGGAATGGAGAGCATAGTCTCTTATGATCGGCTTATACATGAATTAAGACAAGGCAAAATCTACTCTCCAAAAATTGGGCATAAGTTTTCTAAGATATAGCATCTTTATGACCTTCATCAGAGCAATTAGGACACGGGTTTAGTGATACTTTGTCTGGATGATGACTGAATAAGAAAGACATGCCTCATTTGTGTCTTTAGTTCTTTGTTTCCTCTTCGTTAGACATTTAGTTATTAATTAAAACATTTTCTTAAATGGCTTTAAATAAATATAATCTTATTTTAGAAGTAGACAACAAGATTGTACCGAAAAACAGCCCGGCAAAAACTAGCCAATAGTCCGCGCCTTATCCTGGGGACAACAATTCCGAGTATGGCAATCTTTTTAAAGGTTTGACACGTTGCCAAGGGCTGCCTTACCCTTACAAGATAACCAAAATTAGCAACACCTATTTATCACAAAAATTATTCGTAAACAAATGGAATAGAATTCATTGGTTTTTATTTCCACCATCAACAGAAGAAAATAAATAATAATACTAGTTTAATATTAATCAAAATTTATTTTAAAATAATGAAGGCCATGAACATTTCTTTTTACCATTGACACCGCAAATATTCCAACACCTAACTTCAATAATTAACATTTAACCACATTTAACATTCAACACCTACAACATACAAACTTTTTTTTTACCAATTTATCCTATTAAATAAAGTAAGTTTGATCAAAGTGTAAACCTACATGTTTTGCATTTTTTAGATTAAAAGATGATTCATTTTAATTAACTTTCAAGATATTTACTATTTTTAACTTAAAATTATGCGCGGGAACATTTGACGGAAAGAGGACCTTGCCATAAAATCATGGACCACGTACTTTTTATTTAAAATGACTTCTGATGAGACTTACTTGTGGGGTGATGGTGGGGGTGGCAGTGGTGAATTAGCTTTCCTTCTTTCCGGCTTAGGCGAGGCTAGAGACAAGTGACTTGAAGAGCCACTCAACATGCTTGCCATTGAGCCTTGAAATAAGAAAATAAAATTACAATTCCATCTTGGGATAATGTATCGGGTTATCAATCTTTCCGCTGATTTAAGATATGAAGGGCAAAAAAAAAAAAAAAAAACTTATAGGCACATAATTACAGTTATAGAGAGAAGGGGTGTCACACGACTGTTTAAAAGGTGAGGGTTCTAAAATTATAAATAAGCTTCTAAAACAAAAAAAAATCTGATAGCAAATGTCTCGGAACCCATCGTTGGAACCTTTTCTAGGATTAAATTGACCTTTCTACAACATCTTATTGTCGGATAAGCCATACAGTCTATTGTATTATTATCTAATTAATAAATAAGTAAATCCATGATAAAAAAAAGTGGAGCCAAGTGTGCAAGGGAAAAATATTGTTAAAGTGCTTCCGGAACTACAAAAGCATCAATGAGGTCAAAAGAGCGATTTAGATACTTTGGCACCAATTCACCAACGCTAATTTGGTGCAGTTACAGCATTGTCCTGGATCATCATTTTCGTTGAATATCATAAAAAAAACTCCACCTTTAATTTTTTTTTTATATAGGAGTAGCAGTGCGTCCCATTCGTGGATCACCGTGAGACTATCTTCAAAACTGTATGATTCTTCTGGATACTTTTCTGCTTCCAGCAGCCTTATTTTTTCTGTTCTTCAAAGCTTAATTTTATCATTACAGAACCAGCAGCACTCGGAAAAAAATTGCTGCGACAGACACTATCCACCAATAAGCAATGCACATTAGTTCATACACAATGTTTACATTGTCCAACTTCAGCAGCTCTGATTAGCTTTTCAATCAAACCAAGAGTTTATTTTCTCGCAATTACTGCCATTGTTTAGAAAATAAATGGCGAGAAGTTGTAAAGTTCCTCAGTAGAAGTCAAAATTTTTCAACTCCTTTTATTGTTTGATAAAGCAACTGTAGTAGTTTAAGTCAGCACTGAAATGGCCGTGACAAGCGATTATTCCCATTGTGAGAACACAAGGTAGAATTCAATTCTATAAAATAAATACTCCCTCCTCTCCCCCCCCAAAAAAAAGAAAAATATTCTTCAGGGGTCAAATTTTTTTTACACATCCTGTATGAGAAAATCATTACCAAAAAACTGCACAATAATATTAAATCGAAGTTTTAAATGAACAATGAATCATCTTTGAAATGGCATCAGTTAATTTATTAACAAGCTTTAACTTATTTCAAACTTAAAAACACATCGTATAACTTTAATTTAGAATTTAAACTATCCACATGACTTTGCACTACAATTATTCCTTGACAACTAAAAATTTAAAGTATACATTACAAAATAAACTGATAAGAGAAAAAACAAAGTACTTTTTTTAATTTTTGCTTAAACACTTACAATCAATACGGTTTAGGGAAAAAAGAACATGTCTAAAAAATCATAGAATTCAACTGACAGTAGAAAGGGTATTAAAAAAAGGGTATTAAGTATTCATTACAAAATAAACTGATAAGAGAAAAAACAAAGTACTTTTTTTTATTTTTGCTTAAACACTTACAATCAATACGGTTTAGGGAAAAAAGAACATGTCTAAAAAATCATAGAATTCAACTGACAGTAGAAAGGGTATTAAAAAACAAGACATCCACAGGTTCGAAAAAACCTCCATAATTTTAGGCTCTGGGAACTCATGATTTCGGAGCCCTAAATCAATGGTAAGGGTTATTTTTCCTCTGTAATTTTAAAAATTTCCCCTAGGGATTTATTAAAAACTTTTTTCATAGAAATCGATACACAGATTTTGTAACAAGAGAAAGGTGCGGAAATTTGAAAACAAAAATGAGTCGTATGCTGGTACCATTCTAACTAGTCTTTTCAATCCACAGCGGTCTTAAAAAAACAAAAGCAATTAAAGACAAGTAACGAGACTCAGACCCAAGACCGTATCTAGGGGAGGGGGTTACCGGGTTTTAACAGCTCCCCACCCCCCGAAAAATTATTCCGACTCGTTAAACGTAACAAAATGCATTTAAACGAATTTTTGATACATTTTTTAAAGTTGTTTTACCCCCTCTGAAAAAAATACCCCCGGACCACAAATCCTATATACACCATTACTCAGACCAGAAGAAGCACTGCACTGATTATGCTTCACCAACTTGATGTTGCAGCTAAGGCCACACCTCCAGCTGATTTGATAATTTTTTTTTACTTCTAGTATGGGTTTAGGCTTATAAGACTGTTGTTTGTTTTGTTCACTTTTTGATTTTCTTTCTAATCCGTTTCTTAAGTATATGTATAGCGGGCCGTGAATAAAGTACTATGACTAATATCATATGATACATCATATGATATCAAATGTGACATGTTTATATGTCACATTTTTTTCAAAACTTAAATACATCATACAAAGAAAGGCCTACAAAAACCGAGTACACTAGATCTAACAGTTCAGTCCGTTTTGATGTATCTCCTTCACTTCTAAAGATATTTGGAAACTTTTTTTTTAAGTGTATTGTTTTCCCTTTCTCTTCCCAAAAAAATAGTTAAAAATTAGAGAATTTGATGAATGAAAGTCATTCTTTTCATATCTTAGAATCCTGAATAAAACGTCCTTAGTAAAATAAAAGAACTAAAATCGTCTTTTTATCAAATGATAATATATATATATATATATATATATATATATATATATATATATATATATATATATATATATATATATATATATATATATATATATATATATATATATATATATATATATTATAGATATATAAATCAGTTTTACTCTGTGGTGAAATTCGTCTTCTGAAACCAAACACCTTTGATAACTAGTGAGCACATCATGCTATTTTCAGCAACAACTATGTACAATCTTCGTGGGAAATCTTCAACAGCTTCCCTGTTATAATTCTCATCCACGGGAAAACTAACTTATAATTTTTAATATTTTCCTTATTGCACTTGTTGTCCACAGGAGATTAAACTTATCATAGCTCCCTTAATAAGGACTTCAAGATTTTTCTTTTTGTAATTCTCATCCATGTAAACTGTAACTAAAACTTTTTGTACTTTCTTTACTGTACTTGATGTCCATGGGAGATCTAACTTGTCATAGCTTTCATAATATTAAAAAAAACAAAAAAAACAAGTCTTTTCAACTTAATGTAAGGAGTAACATTAAAACTTAAATCAACAGAAACTATTCCGTAATGGGGGGGGGGGCTACCCCTTCTTCAACACTAGCTTTTTACGCTAAACTCTTGAAGTTCTTTAAAAATGATTCTTACTCAAATTCAAGGGCCCATACGCTTGAGCAGTCTGTCTTAACGAATTGCGGCAAAAAGTCAAAAAGGAATTTGAAACTGGTTTGAAACTGGTCTCTTACATTCAGCTATACAAATTCATTTTCGCAAAATTACTATTTCATCTAATCCTAAAGTAGACAAAATGCCTACCTCTACCAGCAATAAGGGTGGAACTGTGTGGTAAACTCGTGTACATAATAAATAAAATTTAATTATGGTTTTACTGAAAACGGCGCCAATGTATTAAGCAGAAAAAACTAACCTTGTCGATGTATTAAGAAAAGAACTAACCTTGCCGAGACGTAAGAGACAGGTGCTTTAAGCTTATCACACTTGGAGGTTCAGGTGGCACGTCAACTTCTAGAGAATCTTCAATCGGCAAAGCTGCCGCGCCTGTCAATAAAGGTGCCTGATCAACTCGAGCATAAGTCTCACTTCCTCCCCCGCTTGAATTGTAAAGGTTCCCATTAGGATCAGGAATAGCTGAATAGACATTTTCGGAGTATTCAGCTTCTGACACCGTAGCATAATTTGGATCACTCATCGACTCCTGTCGGACGACAAGAGCCCCAGGACGGGAGGATCGTACAGGAAGGTTCTCTTGTGCTATTTTGGCTCGAAGAACAGCAAGCGACTCACGAACAGTTATACATGAGTAGCCCTCTGCAATAGATATAAATAAACAATTTACGTACAAAAAAGCGATAAAACTACACTAAGAGAATTTGTCTGGTAAAAGCAGTTAGAATTTCGACTGAAATTAAAATAATTTCTTAATCACTCTGAATTGCTGGTTCTGCTTTTTAATCAGTCTGATATACTTTTTATAAATGAAGCATACGACTATTAAACCAAACAAATATTTTCTTTCTTTGTTCAGTCACAATAAATTTGGTATTAAGATTTGGACTACTTTACTATTCTCTAGATAGTGTTATGCCTATATCTCAAAATGGTTCCAACTCTGGCAATGAGGATCAGTCTCAGCAAACGGTACTAAATTAATATGGATATACATTATCAAACTTTTACTTCCATAAATCGGTAATAAAAAGACAAACACGACTGGTAATAGAATCTTTATTTTGAGTTATAAACAAAAACAATTTTATAAATTATAATCAGTTGTAAATAATATTGGATCCCAAAAAAAAGTTTCAACGCTGTACATGGGCATCAATTTCCCCGAACGGTAATAAGTTAATATACATATTCACTATTAAACTTCTACTTCAACAAATCGGTAAAACAAAGAAAAAAATGACTAATAATAAAATCTAAATTTTGAGTTATATAAAAATAATTTTATAAATTAGATATAATATGTGATCCTACAAAAACCAATAACAATATTTGGCAAGTTCAGAATTATGATAAGAATTCCGTTGCAGTTTCAGTTCCGTCTTTTAAATAATTAGTAAATCCTAACTGGTTTTAGGCAAAATCCAGATTTTATGTATATTCATAAAAGTTATTTTTCCTCAACTTTTTGATTTTTTGAATTTTTTTTTTTAACAAATAGACAATTAGTTGTATTCCTTGCGCAGTTTTTACGCTGAGTTCAAATCAACAATCACATTGTTATGGAAATAAAACTGAATCCAGAAACTAAATTTTTTAACTGTGCCTTTCTTTTAAATTAAAACTTCCAGAAATATTAAAAAATGAAATCACAATCGTATTACCATTCATATGAAATATATGAATGAATATATCCGTTATAAATTAGAAGTAACCATGAGAAGTTTTATCGGGATGATATTGAGTCGTCAGTTTATTAATAATTTATTAATTATGATTACTAATTATATAAATTTATCATTAAATTAGACTTGCATTTTATACATTGAGTTTTGATAAAATAATGATTTATTTTAAATATGATTTTAATATGCTATTATTTATACATATTAATATGTTACTAAAACAAGTATGATAATATTTATATTTGCGTGAAACGGCTTTCTTTGACGACACATCAGGATTTGTCAAATTCTGTCAAATCCGAATCATTTCGAGTGTATCAATGTAATTTGATAATATTTAGCTAAAAATTTAGGTTTAAAATTTAGTTAAAAATAATACCTAGGTAAAAATAACTTTTAAAAACGCTTCAAAGATTTCTTTATATTTATTTTTGTTACGTTTTTACGAGTCGAGCTAACATTTCAGGAGAGGGGAGGGGGGGGGTTCAAACCCCCCAAGCCAACCCCTTCCTGAATACGACCTTGTGTGTTGACCATCTATCAACTAATTAATTAATAAAAACTCAAAATTTACTGAATTTCTGTTCATTTTGGGCTTAAATAATGAAATAAATTTATTTTAGATCGTCTCAGGCTTAAATATGGCCCTTTAATTTTTTCTGAAAGACAGATGTATTAAAAATTAAACTTAGTGGAATAAGTTTTTTGGTGGATTAAGTCAAGGCATAGGAGTCTTTTCTCTACTGTGGGTTTTGTGAAAAAATAACCAACTTCGCTACCAAACAGGGTGGTCGAATCTCTTGCTAAAAAGCTGATAACATCTCTGTCTTTCAAGCTACAGCTTTATTAGAGGAGGAGTGAATTTCCAATCACTCACTTAAGTTTATAGTTCAACTTATAAACTTAAGTTGTCAACCACTAGGGATTTCACAGAAGTTGGAAGAAGGAGAAGCTATCCGAAAAAGCTGGGTAGAAGAGCAATGTCCGCTGGTGTTTTGGTCTTAACGCTGTAACAAGTTTACAGCACTGTAGCTTGTTAACTAAAATTCAATAGTAGTTAAACCCCAGTTCTTTGACTCTTCGTTAACTACATTTCTATTATCATAGGCAGCGCGCTACCGCTGCCTAAGTAAAGAACGATGTGGGCACAATGTGTTTTTTCTCTTCTTCTTCAGTCGGGCACTTCGTATCGAAGGAGTTGTCGTAGAAACTTCGAAAAGGGCTCATTTGATTGGAAATTGGAGTAGCTAGTGCCCTTTTTAATAGGAGAGGATACTCCCCCACAACTCTCGAGGTAAGGGTTTTAAGTTATGCCCTGAGGGCATATAAGAACGATGTTGGCACAATGTACTATTTATTATTTTTTCCCTTTAGAGCTGGGCACGTCATATGGAAGGGCTCGTCGTATAAACTTCGAAAGGGGCTCATTCGATTGGTAATTGAGAGTTCTAATGCCCTTTTTAATAGTCAAAAGTGATTGGAGGGCAACTAGCCCCCCTCCCCCCATGACCATCATTCTCCCAAACACATCTAATCAAAATTTTGAGATAGCCATTTTATTCAGCGTAGTTGATTTCCAGATAGAAAATATGTTTTTGAGGAGGACACTCCCCCACAACCCGCAGGGCAAGGGTTGTAAGTTATAACCTGGGGGCATATAAGGTTTTTATAGAAGGCGTTGTCGTAGAAACTTGAAAAAGGGCTCATTCGATTTGAAATTCAAAGGGCTAGTACCCTTTTTAATAGTCAAAAGTAATTTGAGGGCAGCTAACCCCCCTCTCACGCCAATCTTTTCCCCAAACACATCCAATCAAAATTTTTAGATAGACATTTTATTCAACTGATTTGAAAGTTTTTAAAATTAGGTCTTTAAATATGGCACCCCCTCCCCCCACAGCTCTCAGGGCAGGAGCTGTAAGTTGTACCCTGGGTCTTTGTAAGTTTTTATTGAAAGCGTTGTCGTAGACACTTCAAAAGGGCTCATTCAATTGGAAATTGAAAGAGCTAGTGCCTTTTTTAATAGTTGAAAGTGATTGGATAGCGACTAACGCCCCTCTCACGCCCACCATTTTCGAAAAGATCCAATCAAAATTTTGAGATATCCATTTTGTTCATCGCAGTTAAAAGTTCTGGAAATTAGGTCTTTTAGGATGATAACCCCCTCAAAGCCCTCAGTGCAAGGGTTGTAAGTTATGCGCTGGGGGCATATAAGGTTTATATAGAAAGTTGTTGTATAAATCATAGGCAGCACGATCACGCTGCCTAAGTAAAGAACGGGGACACTCAAGAACGAGACAAGAAACGGGGACTAAGTAAAGAGGAGGACACTACCCCACAACCCTCAGGGCAAGGATTTTAAGTTAAGCCCTGGGGGCATATAAGAACGATGTTGGAACAATGTACTAATTATTAATTTTTTCCTTTAGAAACAATTCGATTGGAATTCGCTCATTCAATTGGAAATTGGAGTGGCTTGTGCCCTTTTTAGTAGTCGAAAGTGATTGGAAGGCGACTAACACCCCTCTCACGCCCACCATTTCCCCAAACACATCCAATCAAAATTTTGAGATAGCCATGTTGTTTAACGTAGTTGAAAGTTCTGGAAATTCGGTCTTAGAGGATGGCAACCACCCTAAGAGACCTTGGGGTAAGGGTTGTAACTTATGCCCTGGCGATAAATAAAAGTTCAAATAGGGATAAAATCCTTTTAATAGACAGTGATGATGATAACAGTGAATCATCATAGAAAGCGTTGTCGTTTCCAAAAGGACTCATTCGATTGGAAATCGAAAGGACTAGTGCCCTTTTTAATAGTCAAAAGTGATTGGAAGGCTTGACAGTTTTATAGTAGAGATCGAAGTGCGTATAATGTATTATTTGTTGTTGTTGTTGTTGTTGTTAAGACCAGGGCACTTTGTATCGAAAGAGTTGTCGTGAGAACTTCGAAAGAGTAAAGGGCAAATTTTGTTCTGGCCTTGGGAAGGGATAGGGGTTTTGCGCCCAACTTATGTTAATTTCTGCTCGTTTTGAGTTTGACTCGGTTATTTATTGTAATTTCTGTTCGTTTTGGGTTTCATTTATTTATCGATGCTGATTTGTGGTAGTTTCACGCTTGGTAGATTATTTTATTTTATTTTGCTCATTTTTTGTTTATTGGAGTTCTTTACTTTTCTTTGAAAAACTTATTTTGTGGAAAAAGTTTTTTAAATTAATGAACAATCATAGAGCAAAACCTGAGAGCTAATTGTAAAAGCCTAAATAAATATATTAGCTGTAGTTTTTTTCTTGTTTCTTTAAGAGCCCATTAGATGTATTAGTTTACATTTTCTTTTAATTGCTAAAAAAAAAAAAAATCCCAAATAAGAAGATTTTCGAAGAAAAGTTCAAAAAAAATAACAAGAGTTTGGCAGTTCTAACATTTCAAATGTCTCGGTAGGCACATCGGTTGAAGAATTGTCAATCAAATCGTTAGCTGACAGTATATCCATAATTTCAGCAACTGTAAAGGACAATTCAACTGCTTTACAAGGTCTAGCGTTAGTATGAAAGCAGTAGAAAACCGATCAATGGAAGTGGAAAAATCATTGACGGATTCAAATAAGGAAATAGCTGAATTAATGCCGCAAGTTTCTGCCGTGGAAGATGAAGCGTCAAATCTGAAGTTGCAAATTTCGGTTTTGGCTAGTGAAAATTTGAAGTGAATAGAGTTGTCTACAGTTAAGAAAAACCTCCAGCGAGTAGAAAGTAAATAAATCGTAAGAACGTGATTTTATGGAACTTTTCGGCCAGTGACGTGAAATCAGAAAAAGCAGTGTTCGAAAACGTCGTCAATGATGTTTTAGAAGATGACCATAATTGCTATTATTCAGTTTTGGAATATGGAAAGGAAAAAAAACTAACAAGATTGAGATGCATAGTACAGAGACTCGACTGACATTGCTGAAAGACGTTAAAAAATTAAATAGAAAAGTTGTTATAAACTTTTCTAATATTTATTTGACAGATGATATGCCACTTTCTGTTAGAGAGACTCGTCAAAAATTACTGGCGCTTGGAAAAAAAATTAAGGACTGCCAAATCCGTGAATTGGACGTTTGGGTTTCAACGTCGGTACCACCTCTTCTGTGCATTCGATGTGGTGTAAACGCTCCCCTGGAAAAGTATACGTCTCAGCAGATTCCAGACAATTTTTTTAAGAAACATAGTGATAAGTAGTAAGATGTGCCGATACGAGAATAGCCTATAAATTGTGAAAGTATGTATGAGGTGAGTAAAGTATGAGAATGAGTGAATCATTTCGTGAAAAATGAAGTTGGTTGTTTTGTCCTCATCCTTATTTTGGTTATTTATTTATTTATTGTAGTTGCTATTAGATGTGATTTTTAGTGTTTGTTAAATCGCTTGTTAAGTGTGAGTTGGAATGAATAGATGTTTTTTTCCCTCTTCTGGTAATAATTAATTTAGTTGATTTAGTTACTTAATCTAGTACTAAGTTACTTAAAAGGGAATGGTCTTTTTTTTTTTTTTTTTTTTTGTATATCATATTGCGAGAGTTGAAAGCGTGTATTTAATTGTGACTGGTATTCGCCCTATTCGACATCATAGGCCATTTAGTTTTTTATTATATAGTGGTTAGAGAACTTATTCTTCCGCCTTGCGGCTCATAGCATAGTTGATTTAGAAAATCAGAGGGTAAACTATTATGATTATTTTAATGAAAGTATTAGTAGAAATTTGGATTTTATTGTTCCGGCTTCTGAACCCCCAGAAGATACTAAATTTGTATCTAATTATGATTTTAATGATCTTGGGTGCCAACATGGTGATCACAGGATATTAGGATTTTTCATTTGAATTGCCAAGGCCTTAATACAACTTTTGATTTTTTTTTAGTTAATTTAGCTAATCTTAATTTTTTCCATGTGCTTTAATGGACACTTGACTGGGTGATCATAACTCTGCTCTTCTGGATATACCGGGGTATATTTTGTCTAAACGGAACCGAGAGCTAAGTCAGCACGATGGTCTTGCAGCCTATGTCCGTGAAGATCTGCACATGGAAATCCGTAATGATCTGAGCGAATATAATGAAACGGTGTGTGAAACACTAGTTGTACAAGCTAGATTAAATAATATTGATGCATATTCAGTCATTGTGAAACGGCCTCCCTCTAGCTCTATTCAAGAATTTTTTGAAAATTTACATGAACAGCTGGCGAAAGTGCAATTTAGCAATAAACCTTGTTTCATTCTTATTGATTTCAACATCAACATGTTAGATGCCGAGTCTTAGGTGACTTCTCAACTTTTAAGTCTATGTCTGTCTTATGATTTAGTCCCTAAGATTAACATTCCGACTAGAGTTTCTAGGACGTCTGCAAAGCTTTTGGACAATACATTTTCAAATCTACCTAGATCTCCAGGAGTTGTTGTAAGTGTTGAATCTGACCACTTTGGCCTTTATACTGAATTTGAAATATTTACTCATAAGCGAGTAATTTCTGACTTGAGTAAAAGGTCTGTAGTTTTTGATAAAAATGCCCTCGTAAAACTAAATAATAATTTGGTTCAAATTGATTGGATGTCCCTGATTGGAGAGGAAAATGATGCAAATAGTAAATTTGTGCTTTTTTATGGTAAGTTATTGGAAGAGGCTAAGGAAGTGGAAGTTGTCTAAAATATGAAAGGGCGAAAACATAATGGGAAGAAGCCATGGATAATAATAGATCTTCTTCGGAAAATAAATTTAAGAGATTGATAGATTGTTTAAGTTAGAAGCTTTAAAACATACGGATGAGAATAAAGAACAATACCGTGTTTTTCGTAATGGTTTAAATAATTTGCTCCGTGAGGCTAAAAAAAGTATTTTGGTTTGAAATTTACGGAAGCTGAAGGAAACCCATTATAGACTTGGCAAATTATCCTTGGCGTTATAGGTCAGAGTCTTAATATACTACCATCTGAATTGATAGTAAATGAGGCTATAGCTACAGACGATTATGCGATTTGTTATGAGTTTCAGAATCATTTTATTTCAGTTGGTCCAAAAATAGCCGATATGATTTCCCTATTTTCGGAAGATCCACCTTTTGGATCCACTTTACCGCCCCCCTATAGATATATCGTTGCATCTAAAGAGGATTACCGTGGACGAGCTAAGAGATACCATGTATGCCATGAAAAATAGTTCATCTGGTTTTAAACTTGACGAGTTTAAAAATTCTGAAATGTATTTTTCCATCTATATCTAGCATTCTAACATCATTAATTGATGATTGTTTCAGACAAGGTAAGTTTCCAGATTGTTTAAAGTATGCAAGAGTGACACCGGTTTATAAAGGTGGTGATAGAAATGATCTTGGTAGTTATCGCCAAATATCAGTTTTGCCAATTATTTCTCGTCTTATTGAAAAATGTTTTAGTTGTCGGTTAAGCACATTTCTTGAGAAGTTTAATCTTTTTAATATGAATCAGTTTGAATTCCGGAAGAATAAGAAGATGGAGGATGCATTGATATGTTTGACAAGTATTATTAACGTGGCCTTAGACAAAGGATTTAAGGTTAGTGTAGTATTTCTAGACATAATGAAGGCTTTTGATACAGTTACCATGGTCTACTCTTGAAAAAGTGTGAAGTTTATGGGATCCGAGGTAAATCTCTCGACCTTATACGGAGTTTCCTCAGTAACCGGTACCAGTTTGTAGAGATGAATTTTTTTAAATCTGAATTGCGCCCAGTCAGTTGTGGTGTCCCACAGGGATCTGATATTGATCCAATTCTTTTCCTTTTGTTTATTAAATTGTATCCATAATTGCTGTTTTAGCATTAGTGATATGACTAAATCTCCGGAATAAAACTGCGTCATTATTTGCGGATGAAACAGTGGGTATCAGCACAGCAAAGACGGAAGAATTACTCCTGAGATCGATGAAAGATAATGTGGATAGGTTACATTCTTGGTTGAGGGTAAATAGGCTTAAGATTGATCTTGGTAAGTCAAAATTTGCCATTTATTCCCGATCTCCTGTTTTTTATCCTTGGATTAATGATATTGTAACACATGATGGAGTTTTAAAGCGTGCTTTATCGAGCTTACCTGAGGGTTTATATTGATGAGATTTTATCATTCAAGTGGCATGCACAGTTTGTGAGTAAAATTTTGTCTCGTAACCTAGGTATAATGAGAAAATTATGGCATCTTTTCCGTACACACGTCTTATGCCTACATTATTTGACGCCTCTCCGTCCATATAATCTGTATTGCACTAGCGCTCGGCTTGGTACATTTACTTCCGTTGGCTACGAAGGTTATATACACTTTTGTTTATTTTTAGGCTAGAATACGCTATAAATCTTTCATGTTCTGACAGTTTAGTAAATTGAGATCCATGATCCACAATTATGACACTCGATGTCCCGGAGAGATTAATATTCCATTGATTATTTTGACCTGGTTGACATCTTCTGTGCTTCATAGGGGAATTAGAAGTTGGCATCATCTAGATCAGAGTATTAAAAATAATAGGATATTTCGTTTTTCAAGAGAGAAATAAAAGAAATCCATTTTACTAAGTATGAATTTTGGTTCTTTTGTTCATTTTTTTTTTTGGGTGGGGGGTGTGTGTGTGTAAATAAATGATTGAGTACTTTATTGTGGCCTCTCGGGGTATAATTTTAATAGTATTGTTGAATTTGTTTGTTCTAAGGTTTGTGGTGCCGATTAGGTCGTACTATTGGTTTAAATTTTTTTTTCTTTGTCCTGTATTATTTTCTAATGTATTTTTGTCATACCCTCGGACAAATTTTTTTTTTACTTCTCAGCGTGGCAGTTATTACTGTTTTTGTTTTCTTTGGTTTAATAATACATCTCTCTCTAACAGATACGGATAGAGATGAATCGACTGATGTTAAAACAAACAGAAATTAAGATAAATAATCATGTCAAAATTAAAACGACCAGAAATTACCGCGAATTTTTTACCACCCCCTAAATATTCTAAATGCCAGAGCGTCATTTGCGCTTCATTGAGAACCCCATGTATTTTTAACAGTGTTATTTTTATTTGTCGGAACATCAACAACTAAAACATTAAATCATAATTAAGGTTATACGAAAGCAAAAAAAAACATTTCTTATAAAAAATACATATATGACTTTCAATTAAATTTTTTAAAAGAAAACTTGTCATCAAAAGCTTTCCTTTCGATTATATTTCATACAAAAAGAAAACGAGACCAACAAAATATTTTGACTTGAATATTTGGTCATTTTTGAAGCAATCTGTCTTGTTTATTGAAGATATATTTTTAACTGACGAATCAGTAAATGATTAACGATTGATTTTCTATGCATTTGAATGGAAAGCGTTTAAAAGGAAGAAAGTATGGATAGAAATTTATCGTATGTAAGACTATTGGAACTAGATTTATTGCTCAAAATACAAATGTAATAAATTAAAATACATTCATTTAAAATGGTAAAAAGTCCTATAAGTCTCAACAATTTTTGATTTTTCAATTTTATAAAGGAGAGAATGTTTAAAACATATTGGTGTATTCTGATTAAAACATAATAAACTATAATATTCCTCAACTCACGTGTTGCCATTTCAAACTTCAGGGAGATCAGGGCTGTCGTTTTTTTGGGTCCATTTACTACAGTTTATAACGCCCTACAACATTTTTGGCTGGACCAAACAGTTCGTGATAACGAACTTTAAGTAAAGAGCGATGCGGTTCAATAGTAACCAAAACTCAAGAAACAGAAAATTTTGATGTTTACTCAAAATATATACAAATCATCAAGTTTAATGTTACCCACCGAAAGTTACGCGCCTGAGGAAACTTGCCCAACTTTGGAAAAAGGGGTAAATACCCACAAAAACATCAAGTGGTCTCCATGAAAATCACATTATCTAATGCAACATATCAGAGAACCCAACTGTAGAGGATTTAAGCTCCTACATACAAAAATGTGAAATTTTGCAGTTTTTGCCAGAAGAAAGATCACGGATGAGTGTTTATTTGTTTGTTTGTTTTCCCCAGGGGTAATCACATCGAAACAGTGATCCTAGAGGATCGGGAGAGGGCTCATTTGATTGGGAATCAAAAGTTCTAGTGCCCTTTTTAAGTGATCATAAATATTGGAGGGCAGTCAACCTCACTCCCACACCCCTTTTTCCGCAAAGTCACCTGATCAAAATTCTGAGATAACCCTTTTGCTCAGCATAGTCGAAAGATCTAGTAACTACGTATTTGAGGATGAATTGACCCCCCACAGTCCCCGGGGATGGGCAGCAAGCTATGAACTTTGCCCATTCCTTACATATACTATTGGCTAATGGGAAGTATAGAAAAATATTTTTTTTGGGGGGGGGGATTTCCTGGTTGGAGGGATTACCTAGAAGGATCTTTCCAAGGAGGAATTTTTCATTATTTAAAAAACAATCAGAAATTAAATAAAAGAACAAGTTTTTACAACTGAAAGTAAGGAGCAACATTAAAACTTAAAACAAACAGAAATTATTACAATGAGGGGATCGCCACCTCCTCAATACCTCACTCTTTACGCTAAAGTTTGACTTTTTGTTCCAATTATTTAAGAATGAATCCTGAAACATAAAGGCTGTTTAATTAGAAGAATAAGGTAAAGGGCAAGGCATTGAGGAAGGGACAACATAATACGCAATAATTTTCTGTTCGTCTTGAGTTTTAATATTGTCCCTTACTTTCAGCTGAAAAAACTTATTTTTTTTATTTAATTATAGGAAGTGACAGGTAGCATATGGTAATTTAACATGGCTTATACAAAATATCATCTTGTTCTTAGGATGTAATCTTCGTCCAAGACTAGTTAAAGAAAACAGGAAAAAAAGTTTCAACAGAAGCAGAAATCAAAGCTAAAATAAGTAAGGCTCATACACAGTGAGATTTTACTAATCCCAAAATTTAACAAGCTCTATTTTCCTCCAATCAAAAATTCTATAAAAATTTGATTGGCTCAAATTAGTGCTAGCTAAATCTTCGTATTATTAAAATCTCATTGTGATTGGGCTTTTAAGGAAATCTTATCTCTTTATAGCTCATCACTCTGTCTCCACCCTGTCTCTGTCAGAAGGGAGGAAACATCAATAAGCTGGTTGGCAAAAACAAATTTAATAATATTCCTACTCACTGGAGTCTTGAGAATCTCCACTAAAGTGAGGGCCATCCCCTTCTTGTCTTCCAGCAATATCGACTTGTGATCCAGCAGGATTGTACTCCACTTCTCCTGCAGCACTGATTGGTCTTTCTTGCGGCAGCACGAAACCTGAACTTGGTCCACCAAGTTCAAACGAGGTCACAGGTCTCCTCCCTCTTGGTGGTGGTGCAGGACCGTTTGACGGACTAGAGGCAGAATCAACCCTGGAAGCAAAATAGTAGTTTCTGGTAGTTTTTCCACTTTTGTATTGCCTAATTGATATGTTTCTTGATTCTGAAGTTATTCCATTATAAAAGTCAAAGAGGTTTGATAAAATTTGAAATTGACAGAATTCAAGATTGATACAAAAAAGAATAATAATCATTAATTTCTAAAATCTGAAAAAACTTTGGTGCGGGCGATTTTTGCCTAAGTTGTCAAGCTTGTTTTTCTTGACTTTTAAATCGGCTGCTTTATATTAGATTAATTAAAAAAACTTTTTCCACAAAATAAAAACTTTTTCCACAAAATAAGTTTTTCAAAGAAAAGTAAAGAACTCCATTAAACAAAGAATAAGAAAACCCCACATCAGTTAATCTGTCAGGCGTAAAACTACCACAAATGAATACTGATGAATAAACGAAACCCAACGTGAACCGGAAGCACAATAAAAAACCATTCCGAACTCAAGACAAAACGATCTTAGCCCGAGTAGGGTGTGAAGACCCAATGCCTTCCCAAGGCCAGAACATAATTTGCACTTTACTGGAAAAAATATAAATATTTTTACTTTTATAACTTTAATAAATCAAATAATCTTAACATTTTGATTACTAAATATCAGTATATGTATATGCAAAACTGACAATGCACATTCATTTAACATTTGTAATTATATTACAATTGTAATTGTAATAACAGAGGTAGCATATAAATATTAAAACTTATATGCCCCCAGGGCATTACTTACAACCCTTGCTCTTAGGGTTTTTTTTTGGGGAGGGGGAGGATTGTCATCCTCAAATACATAATTTCCAGAATTTGAAACTACATTGAGCAAAATGGCCCCCTTAAAAATTTTGATTCAATGTGTTTGGGGAAATGGTGGGTGTGATGTTTTTACTTTTATAACTTTAATAAATCAAATAATGTTAACGTTTTGATTACTAAATATCAGTATATTAAACTGACAATGCACATTCATTTGTATTTTTTTTCAGTAAAGTGCAAATTATGTTCTGGCCTTGGGAATGCATAATAAAAACTTATATGCCCCCAGGGCATACCTTATAACCCTTGCCCTGAAGACTGTGGGGGGAGTGTCCTGCTCAAAGGTATAATTTCCTGAACTTTAAACTGCGTAGAACAAAATGGCTATCAAAAATTTTGATTGGATATGTTGGGGGAAATGGTGGGCGTGGAAGGGGTGTTAGTTGCCTTCCAATCACTTTCGCCTATTAAAAAGGGCACTAGCCATTTCAATTTCCAGTCGAATGAGCCCTTTCTGAAGTTTCTACGACGACGCGTTCTATAAAGACCTTATATGCGCCCAGGGCATAACTAACAACCCTTGCCCTGAGGGCTGTGGGCGAGTGTCCTCCTCAAAAACATAATTTCTATCTGGAAATCCACAACACTGAAAAAAACGGCAATCTAAAATTTTTGATTGGATGTGTTTGGGGAAAAGGTGGGCGAGAGAGGGGGGCTAGTTGCCCTCAAATCACTTTCGACTATTAAAAAGGGCACTCGACCTTTGAATATCAAATCGAATGAGCACTTTTTCAAGTTTCTACGACAAAGAATCCAATAAAAACTTAAATACCCCCAGGGCATAAATTATAACCCTTGCCCTGAAGACTGTGGGGGGAGTGTCCTGCTCAAAGGTATAATTTACGGAAAATCAACTTTACTGAACAAAATGATAATTTCAAAATTTTGAGTACCTGTGTATTGGAAAATGGGGGGCATGGATACATTTATGCTTTTCCATGACTTTCGACTGTTCAACTCGATACCTTATCAACCAGCTTTCACTCTGAATAGCCCTATTCGAAGTTTCTACACCAGCACGCTATATAAAAACTTTATATGCCCCCAGGACATAACTTACAACCCTTGTCCTGAGGGCTGTGAGGGGGTTGTCATCCTCGAAGACCTAACTTACAGAACTTAAAACTACGTTGAATAATGTGGTTATCTCAAAATTTTAATTGGATGTGTTTGGGGAAAAGCTGGGCGTAAAAGGGGGGTTAGTTGCCCTCCTCAAAAACATATTTTATATCTGGAAATAAACTACGCTTAAAAAAATGGCTATCTCAAAATTTTGATTGGATGTGTTTGGGGAAATGATGGGCTTGGGGGTGGGGGGGCTAGTTGCCCTCCAATCACTTTCGACTATTAAAAAAGGCCCTAGCCCTTTGAATTTCCATTTGCATGAGCCTTTTTGAAGTTTCTACGACAATGCCTTCTATAAAAAACCTTATATGCACCCAGGGCATAACTTAAAACCCTTGCCCCGAGGGTTGTGGGGGAGTGTCCTCCTCAAAAAGATATTTTCTATCGAGAAATCAATTACGCTGAACAAAATGTCTATCTCAAAATTTTGTTGGGTTGTTTTGGGGGTCATGATGGGCGGGGGGGGGGGGGCTATTTGCCTTCCAATCACTTTCGACTATTAAAAAGGCCACAAGCAATTCCAATTTCCAGTTGAATCAGCTCTTTTTGATGTTTCTACGACCACTACTTTGATACGAAGCCCCCGGGTATGGAGAAGAAAAAATAAATAATACATTGTGCCCACATCGTTCTTTACTTAGGCATCGCTATGGCACTGCCTATGATTCCCCCCGTTTTTTAGTAAATTTATGGGGCATAGCTCGAAAGCCGTGTTAAAACATTTTAATGAGTAGTTGTTGAAAAACAAAGATTTAAAACAAGAAAATAGCCTTGGCTGTTTTTTTCGCCAAACACAACTGTTTCTTATAACGGTTGAACGGTATCTTATATGACATAATGACTCAAAAGATGCTTTAAAATATTTCAAATTATGCGCTGAAAAGCACGTGGAAAAAAAAAAAAAAAAAAAACACGAGTTCAGCACATTTGCTGCAGCCGTGTTGCCTAAAAAAACAAAAAAAAAAAAACTGTTAGTATATTTGCGTTTTAATCCTGTTTTCTCTACCATAATCATTCTTAGACAAATTACCCAGGTTTCTAATTTTTAGCCAAAAATGCTAAAAATAATTTTATACAAATAACAAGTTTGATTAAGTGCCAACTGGCAATTGACAGTACGCAATTAGTAGAAACAATAAATTAAACAGTTCGATAAGTGGAGCACAGTTGGTGCGTAACAAACAAATTTCGACTTCCAACATTTTTGTTTTTTCAAAGGGAAAATCTATACTTGAAGCTTTTACGAAAATAATTCTTTCATTCTCAAAGACCTCTTCACAAAAAGCAGCATTTTGACTATTTGGACTTGGTGCTACATTTCTATGGTTAAACTCAGTCTTATTGAATATGCGAAAACCCATTATTAGCAACCTACTATTTGAAAGGTGTAAATTGCATTAATCATTTTCATTCTTTCTATTTTACATAATCTATTCTCATCCTAAACCATTGGGTATTTCAGTGGCACCAATTCACGAAAACTTACCCCCCTTCACGGAAATGATTCCAATTCTGAAAATGCTCCCTTCACGGGGGAAGGGAGCAAATATATTTTCCAATGTCTAGGGGGAGGGGGTAAATCAAATTTTCTGTTTTTTCAATCTTCAATGAAATACAAAAAAAAAGACACTTATCAATGTAAACACCCTAAAAAGGCATTTTTCCAAATCTGTCAGGGGCAAACAAATCTAGCGGAGGGTACATGCAACTCTCCTTTACTCTTCACAACCCCCCCCCTCCACCCCAGTTGACGCCACTACCATGGGCGTAGGGAGGGGGGCAGCTGCCCCCCCGAGACCTTCAAATTTACATTAGATATTGCTTAAAAAGCAGATGGTTTGGAAAAAGCAGTTTGTAAAAATCCCTCACACTATCGACTGCCCCCCCCCCTAGACAATATGCTGCCTAATCCTGCCTACGCCCATAGCCACTACTATTTATAAATACGTCATATATTGACTATAAGACGAAGTAATTTCCTCTATTTTCACATGAGTAATTTTTCCTAATGGTACAAGGTTTAGGATGACCAAGTTTTAATTTAGAAACCCTTGTTTTTACAGAATACATTAATATATAATTGAAATACATTAACACATAATGGAAATACATAAGTGGCTACATCACATATTTAATTATTTGTGAAGAGTTTGTTCTAAAGGCTCACTTCGCTCACCAAAGTTTGGTGCACATAATTGTGATTGCAGCAGTGAGAACAAGAGCCAGAGCCAAGCAATGGTTTCTTAGAGCCAAAGTCTAACGAATTGGCTCTTTTCCAACAATCCCGATGGCGCTAATGCAAGCAAAGCATAAAGGCTTTTTTAACTTAATAGTAAACATTCAACTTAGGATATGTTTACAAGTTTACCTATCAACTCCAGATCGCCTTGCCTCAATTACGTCATAGCTATCAGTATCAGTTTCATCGCCTTCTTGCTGGCCTTCTAAATCTTTGACACTGGCATAAGGATGTTCTCTCTCAGCTGCAATAATAAAGCAGATTAAATTGCTTGATTAAAACAAACGAGAAAGACTATTATATTAATAAAAGATGTGAAATTGTCACCGAAAACCACTGTTTATAAGGGTTTAGGGCAGAAAAAAAAAGAACGAAATTTGGAATTGAAAATTGCAATAGTGATTATGTCATAGCTATCTATATCAGTTTCGTCGTCTTCCTGTAGGCCATTTGCATCAAGACATTCTCTCTCACTGGTAATAAATTCCAGATCATAATTGGAACATATAAGAAAAAAGTACATTCTCAGATTCGTTTATTTTCGGTCGAATTTCTTTCCGAGAGGGAAGAGGTGTTTACCTTAGCCCTCCCCCTCGTGTTCAGATACTTGGAGCAGATGATACAAATTTTGTTACAAACAAAAAAGAAGGGGAAGGGGGAAAAGGACACAAAGCAAATAGTATTATCGTCTAGCTAGCTCCACGGCTTAAAGGAGGCCGGGAAAAATAATATGTCAGGAATTTCTACAATTTTAGCCTAAGCATACTAGCTTCTAAAGACTCAAGACAACACTAGTTTCCTAATAGGAAATAAAGTCAGATTTAGAAAACTCCATTAAAACGCTGGATGGCCTCTCGTCACTTATTGGTAAGTGTTTCTGTTTTTATTTCATATAGAGACATATTGGAGAACAAAGGGCTACAAGGACCATAAAATACTATAGACACCAAACAACGTTATTATTATTATTGTTTTTTTGGCATTGTTGAATTTTTATAGCTTATGCAGTCTTTTTGGGTAGAACAGGCCACCCATATGCCCAATTTTCAAAATTTTCCGTCTGGAAAATTTCAATCATCTCACCTTCCTTCTCAATGCAATTTTCCCAACATTTGGAGTCTAATAATACAAGATCTTTGAAACAGCTTGAACCCAAAATGCACAGGTGAGTGGGAATGAACATTCTTAGAGAGCACCTCACTGTTTTTCATAGTATTTACCATATTTCCTATTCATTTCAGGCTTCATCATGCTTACCTGTGTAAAAGAGTTATAAGATCCAAACCAAAGAGAATGGGTAACTCACAAGAGTGGGAACTGGCGCTGGTGTCGGCAAAACAACTCCGAGCGCCATCTAGAGTTTGGCAAAACCTGGAATTTTTTTTCAGTGTAATTATAAGAGTAATTAGTAATAATCTATGCAGTTGGTAAAATCGGTGTAGTAATAAGTGTCTGATCTCAGTTTCTGACAGAAAAACGATTACAAAGCTTAAAAATTGTCAAGTGTCACCAAATGCCAGGTGGCGTTGATGATTTATAGGATATAGAATAGAATTTAATGTAAAAATTTCTTTCACAGCATGGTGGCCGAATTTGAATTTCGCATTATAAATAGCACTAGCACATATATATCATATTGAAAAATTTTGTCATTGCTGATGCTCACGTCAGTCCAAAATACATAAATAAAATGAGCCAAAGCTTCGTTAAAAATCAAAAAATAGAATTAATGACTAATTTTCCTGGCTATTATACAATTCAACAAAACTCAGAACAAAAATCTTGCAATATCTTTCATGTTAAGCAGGGACGGGAGTCAATTTGGGGACTTCATACGGGACGGTCTGTTGTGGGCGGGAAAATAGGGTTCGGGGATGATGGAACTTAATCGGGGAACAGACAGGATTTTGGTACTGAAACGGAGGCACAGGAGATTCCTTCTCGCGGTCAACATGGCGAGTTCGAATCTACCTAGTAGATAATGATATGGAGCCTTCCATTCACCATTTATGATTCTAAGTGCTCGTTTTTGAACATTTCCAATTTTATAAATATGCTCTGAAGAAAGACCGAAATGCCACAGTGGACGAGCATACTCCAGTATTGGCCGAATAAAAGAACAATAAAGTTGGAAAAGATCCTTTCCAACTTTATTGTTCTTTTATTCGGCCAATACTGGAGTATGCTTGTCCACTGTGGCATTTCGGTCTTTCTTCAGAGCATATTTATAAAATTGGAAATGTTCAAAAACGATAATAATATTTCATCAGAAGTTTTAGAAGGGAAACCGATAGGGATGTTTGGGGGATATTTAGGACATGGGCATCCCACGTCAAGTCAGCAGCAATTGTCACCCCAAGTAGTTTAATGCATGTAACAGAGGTTTTGGGAGGAATGGGGTTTGAGAAAGAAGGGGGAAAATTTTGCCGACACTGGGACCAGTTTCTACCCTTATAAGCTACCCATTCTCTTTTATCCTAACAATAAAGTAACTTAGCAGTTTCTTATGTGGTTCTGAAAGTTGGGCGCTGACAAAACAGCTAGAGAAAAGAATCGAAATTTTTGAAAATAATTTTCTTCGGCGAATTATTGGAATCAACTGGATGGACAAAATCACCAACTCATTCATTAGAGAGAAGACTAAACAACCACTAGTTATTGAATAAGCAGTCGGTTGAGGTATTATGGATTGACAGTTAGAATGACCAGGAATCGCTTGCCCCATTATGTTTGGTGTTGGACTCCTCCAGGAGTTAGTCGGCGCGGACGACAGAAGGATACTCTTGGACGATACCTAGAAAAAGATGCAGCACTCTTAAGAACATCCTTTGATAATCTTTGGCCGAAGACACAGAAGACCCCATCGTGGAGAGGCATCGTTGCCGCCTTATGCGCCGACCAGCGTGGGAAGTCCTAAGTCTAAGTAAGTAAGCAGTTTCTATGGCCATTTTACCAGGAATATGGTCATAATCCGGGTTAGTTATTAGTTAGCTCAGTCAGAGACAAGTCAATACTGACGGATCAAAAAACTAATCACTTTTAGCTTATTAAAACTTTTTTCTTGCAAACTGGAATTTCAATCTATTTTAATTTATTTGTGAGTGTGAACTTACTTTACTTACATGTAATCAATTAAGCCGTTTTTTATATCTGTCTATAACTAGAAATAAAACTCTTTATTCATTCTTTGGTTCTATGGCAATAGAAAATAAATTTAATTTCAGAATGGAATAATGAAAACAATTCTTTAGCGGCAAAATATATGGTATAATGCTATTGTTTATTTGTAATTGCTTAGTAGCATTATAAAATTCAAAAAACGCAAAAATTACCTTTTTGAGAATTTGTCAACGTTCTCCAGCAGGAGCAGTAGCATTTAGATATAAAAAAACAAGGGTCTAAGATTTTATTCTCTACGGGGAAATCTACAGAACCCCCCAGACGCGTTGAACCTTTGCGATATAAAAATGTCTGCCTATTAAGGTCAACAAAAAAGAACTTGGGAGTGCATTACTATTTTTAACTGAAGTGACCCCTAAGTAACTATATCCAATTTTCATAGGAGTGCCAATGAGTACCTGCTCTATCACATGCCAAATGGAGCATTTTAGCGTTACACTGTGAGTTGCTGGCAGTGACGACAGCAGACAGTAAAATTCAGAGTAAAAATCAGAAGAAAAATGGCTGGATTAGAAATACATAAGTAAAATATCTATACTTAAAAAACATGTTCACATATATGTTCAAGTTACTTCTGAGAATTATATAAAAATAATCTGTATTCTTTATGAAATCTTCCTTTCAATACAATGACTTAAACATAATAAGCCGCTAATTATGTATAAACCTCATTAATAGGAAGACTGGATAGATCTAAATCGAGCAACCTTTCATTATCGCAGGGTACTAACGGTCAAAAGTTAGTAGGATTAATTCATAGTTAATGAGAAAGCATTTTAGTTCAAAATAAAATGAACTTGCAAGTGACCATGGATGAAATATTTCACCATACTACATGAATGAAATCGCTTACCTTTCTTCTTAATTTTTGAATAGGGATGATTAGTCTTTTTGATTTTAGCATACGGAGGGGTCAAAGAACCCTTTGCCTCAGCATTACTATCTCTGGCCTGAACTCTTTCAACAGCAGGAAGCTTAGCAGGAGTGTGTTCCAGATCTCCAGCATTGCCAAGTTGGGCATAGAGATCACTGTAAGCGTCTTGCCCAGAATCACGTCGAATGGTGCGATTAAAATTTTCATCGGGACTTGTGACACTTGACGGCGGGATTTCTGGAAGCCTTCTATTGCTCGCTAGCCTAAAATTTTAATGTGAACATATACTTCTATAATCAAGGGACAAATCAATGAGCATATGCGTCCGGGTAGTTCCTTTCTTTTACCATATTAATTAAAAAAACTTTTTCCACAAAATAAGTTTTTCAAAGAAAAGAAAAGAACTCCATTAAACAAAAAATGAGCAAAAATAAAATCAAATAATCTACCAAGCGTGAAATTACCACAAATCAGCATCAATAAGTAAATAAAACCCAAAACGAGCAGAAATTACAATAATTAACAAAGTCAAACCCAAAATGAGCAAAAATTAACATAAATTGGCTGCAAAACTCCTATGCCTTCTCAAGGCAAAAACATAATTTACAGTTTACTGACGAAACTCCAATTCTTTGGTATTACAACTTTAGAAATTCAAATAGTTTTAACATTTTGATTACTAAATATCAGTATATGTATATTAAACTGACAAAGCACATTCATTTGTAATTTTTCATTGAAGTGCAAATTTTGTCCTGGCCTTGGGAAGGCATAGGGGTTTTGCACCCAACTCATGTTAATTTTTGCTCGTTTTGAGTTTGACTTGGTTAATTATTGTAATTTCTGTTCGTTTTGGGTTTCATTTATTTGTCGATGCTGATTTGTGGTAGTTTCACGCTTGGTAGATTATTTGATTTTATTTTTGCTCATTTTTTTTAATGGAGTTCTTTACTTTTCTTTGTAAAACTTATTTTATGAAAAAGTTTTTTTTAATTAATTTCTGTTGGTTTTATATTGACATAGTCTTTTCAGGGAAAAAGAAAATAATGCTTTAAATCTTTTCTTTTTTTAAGACTTTATAGTTTGGCCTGCTATTTATATGCTGGAGAAAAATTTTCAGCAATTTTTAACAACATACACCCTTTTATAAATCTGGACACAAATTTTACTGTTTAATTTAGTTTCATACCTCCTCTAGTTGAACTGAAATGCAAAACTTGATATCAGTCTCAAAAAAATCTGTTTACTTTCTTTGATTGCTTGGATACACTTACGATATTTTGATTTGGTTAAATTTTTAGAGCGGAAATGGAAGGGTTGGCGTGTGAGGGTGGGAGTGAAACGGGGATTAGTTGCCCTCAAATCACTTTCGACTATTAAAAAGGGCATCAGCCCTTTCTATTTTCAATCCAATGAACCCTTTTCGAAGTTCCCACGACAACTCCTTCGATACCAAGTGCCCTGGTCTAAACAACAACAACAACAAAAAATAATACATTATACCCACTTCGATCTTTACTATAAAAATGGCAAGCCTTCCAATCATTTTCGACTGTAAAAAGGGCACTAGGCCTTTCGATTTCCAATCGAATGAGGCCTTTTTTGAAACGACAACGGTTTCTATAAACACCTTATATGCCCCCAGGGCATAAATTACAACCCTTACCCTAAGGTCTGTTAGGGTGGTTGCCATCCTCTAAGACCGTATTTCCAGAACTTTCAACTACCTTAAACAACATGGCTATCTCAAAATTTTGATTGGATGTGTTTGGGGAAATGGTGGGCATGAGAGGGGTGGTAGTCGCTCTCCAATCACTTTCAACTATTAAAAATGACCATAGCCCTTTCAATTTCCAACCGAATCAGTCATTCTGAAATTTTTATTACGACAGTTTCCACAAAAACAATGTATACCCCCATGGCCTAGCATATAACCCTTATCTGGAGGGTGGGGGGGTCATTATAACAGACCTTATTTCTAGAAGTTTCTACTACCTTGAGCAAAATGGCTATCTGAAAATTTTGATTGGATATGTTTGGAGGAATGATGGGCGTGATAGGGGGGTTGGTTACCTTCCAGTCACTTTCGACTATTACAATGGGCACTAGCCCTCTCAATTTCGAATTAAATGAGCCCCTTTTGAAGTTTTACTACAACTCTATCTATAAAACCATACATGCCTCCAGAGCAGACCTCACAACTTTTGCCCTTGAAGTTCTGGGGGGTCTGTTACCCATATTTACGTCACGTCCCGATCTTTAAGCTGTGCGGAATGAACTGGGTAACTATAAAGTTTGATTGAATGTTTTTGGGGAAATGGTTGACACACGAGGGGGTTTAAACACTCTCCATTCATTTTCGACTATTAAAAATGGCAATTTCAATTTCCAAACAAATGAGCCCTTTTTGAAATTTCTATAACAACTCTCTATATAAACTTTATATGCCCCCAGGGCATAACTTACAACCATTGCACTGAGGGCTCTGAAGGGGTTATCATCCTAAAAGACCTAATATCAAGAACTTGCAACTACGTTGAAAAACCTGGATATTTTTAAACTTTGATTGAATCTTTTTGGGGAAATGGTGGGCGTGAGAGGGGCATTAGTTGCTATCCAATTACTTTCAACTGTCAAAAACGGCACTAGCCATTTCAATTTCTAATTAAATGAGCCCTTTTGAAGTTTTACGCTTTCAATAAAAACCTTATACGCCCCAGGGCATATATTACAACCCTTGCCCTGACGGCTGTGGGGGGGGGGGTTCATCCTTAAAGACCTAATTTCCAAAACTTTCAACAACGTTGAAAAAACTGGAAATCTAAAATATTGATTGGATATACTTAGGAAAACAGTGGGCTTGAGAGAGGGGCTAGAGATCCTCAAATCACTTTCGAATATTAAAAAGGTCACTATTCCTATAAATTTACAATTTAATGAACCCTTTTTCAAGTTTCTACGATGGACCTTTCATTAAAAACCTTATATGCCCCCATGGCATAACTTATAACCCTTGCCCTGAAGACTGTGGGGGGAGTGTCCTGCTCAATGGTATAATTTCCTGAACTTTGAACTGCGTGGAACAAAATAGCTATTTCAAAATCTTTATTGGATGTGTTTTGGGAAATGGTGGACGTGGAAGGGGTGTTAGTTGCTTTCCAATCACTTTCGACTATTAAAAACGGCGCTAGCCATTTCAATTTCCAATCGAATGAGCCCATTTTGAAGTTTCTACTACCACGCGTTATATAGAAACCGTATATACCCCCTGGGCAGAACCTAAACCGAGGTCCCGGAGGGCTGTGGGGGGGGGGCATCCTCAAAGACCTAATTTCCAGAACTTAAAACTCCGTTGAATAAAATGGCTATCTCAAAGTTTTGATTATATGTGTGTGGGGAAAAGGTGGGCGTGAGAGGCAGGTTAGTTGCCCTCTAATCACTTTCGACTATTAAAAAGGGCACTAGCCCTTTGAATTTCCAATCGAATGATTGAAGTTTCTATAACAACGCCTTCTATAAAAAAAAAACTTATATGCACACGGGGCATACCTTACAACACTTGCCCTAAGGGCACTGGGGGACTGTTCTCAAAAATATAATTTCTATCTGGGAATCAACTACGCTGAACAAAATGGCTATCTCAAAATTTGATTGGATGTGTTTCGGGAAATGATGGGCGTGGAAGGGGTATTAGTCGCCTTCCAATCACTTTCGACTATTAAAAATGGCGCAAGCCACTCCAATTTTCAATTGAATGAGCGCTTTTCGAAGTTTCTACGATAACTTCTTCGATACGAAGTGCCCTGCTCTGAAGGAAAAAATAAATAAATAATACATTGTGCCAACATCGTTCGTATATGCGCCCAGGGCATAACTTAAAACCCTTGCCCTGAGGATTGTGGGGGAGTGTCTTCCTCTTTACTTAGTCCCCGTTTCTTGTCTCGTTCTCGAGTGTCCCCATTCTTTATTTAGGCAGCGCGATCGCACTGCCTATGATTTATACAACAACTTTCTATATAAACCTTATATGCACCCAGGGCATAACTTACAACCGTTGCACTTAGGGCTCTGAGAGGGTTATCATCCTAAAAGACCTAATTTCCAAAGAGTTCAACTGCGTTAAACAAAATGGATATCTGAAAATTTTGATTGGATGTGTTTCGGAAAATGGTGGGCGTGAGAGGGGTGTTAGTCGCTATCCAATCACTTTCAACTATTAAAAAAAGGCACTACCCCTTTCAATTTCCAATTGAATGAGCCCTTTTGAAGTTTCTACGACAACGCTTTCAATGAACTCTTTATATACCCCCGGGCAAAACTTAAAACCCTCGTATCGAGAGCTCTGTGGAGGTCATCATCCTAAAACATCTAATTTCCCGAACTTTCAATTACCTTGTATAAAATGGATATCACAGAATTTTAATTTTATGTGTTTAGGGAAATGGTGGGCGTGAGAGGGGAGTTAGTCGCTATCCAATCACTTTCAACTATTAAAAAAGCACTAGTCCTTTCAATTTCCAATCGAATGTGCCCTTTTGAAGTTTCTACGACAACTCTTTCAATAGAAACTTTATTTTCCCCAGGGTATAACTTACAACCCTTGCCCTGAGGGCTGTGGGGGGAGGGATTGTCATCCTTAAAGGCCTAATTTCCAGAACTTTCAGCCCCGTTTAACAAAAAGGCAGTCCAAAAATTTTAATTGATTATTCTTGGGGAAAAGGTGGGTATCTCATGGGGTCTTGGCCCACACAAATCACTTTTAAGTAGATAAAAAGGCGCTAGACATTTGAACACAGGAGAGGCGTAGCCCCTTTTCAAGTTTCTACGGCGACTATTCAGGTCAAAACTCTATATGTCCCCGTGGCATAACTTATAATCCTTACCCTGAGGGTTGTGTCCTCCTCAAAAATATATTTTCTATCTGGAAATCAACTACACTGAACAAAATGGCTATCTCTAAAATTTTTATTGGATGTGTTTGGGGGGAATGAGGGGCGTGGGCGGGGGCTAGTTACCCTCCAATCACTTTCGACTATTAAAAAGGGTACTAGCCCTTTGAATTTCCAATCGAATGAGCTTTTTTTGAAGTTTCTACGACAACACCTTCTTTAAAAACCTTATATGCCCCCAGGGCATAACCTAAAACCCTTGCCCTGAGGGCTGTGGGGGAGTGTCCTCCTCAAAAACATATTTTCCTTCTGGAAATCAACTACGCTGACCAAAATGGCTATCTCAAAATTTTGATTGGATGTGTTTGGGGAAATGATGGGTGTGGGGGTGGGGGGGCTAGTTGCCTTCCAATCACTTTCGACTATTAAAAAGAGCAGTAGCGCTTTGATTTTTGAGCAGTAGCGCTTTGAGCAGTTGAGCCTTTTTTGAAGTTTCTACGACAACGCCTTCTCCAAAAACCTTATATGCCCCCAGGGCATAACTTAAAACCCTTGCCCAGAGGGTTGTGGGGCAGTGTCTTCCTCAAAAACATGTTTTCTATCTGGAAATCAACTACGCTGAACAGAATGGCTATCAAAATTTTTATTGGATGTGTTTGGGGGAATGATGGGCGTGGGGGGGGGGGGCAAGTTGCCGTCCAATCACTTTCGACTATTAAAAATGGTACTAGCCCTTTGAATTCCCGATCGAATGAGCCTGTTTTGAAGTTTCTGCGACAACACCTTCTATAAAAACCTTATATGCCCCCAGGGCATAGCTTAAAACCTTTGCACTGAGGGTTGTGGGGGAGTGTCCTCCTCAAAAACATATTTTTTATCTGGAAATCAACTACGCTGAACAAAATGGCTATCTCAAAATTTTGATTGGATGTGTTTGGGGAATGATGGACGTGGGGGAGGGGCTAGTTGCCTTCCAATCACTTTCGAATATTAAAAAGGGCACTAGCCATTTCAATTTCCAATCAAATGAGTCGTTTTCGAAGTTTTTACGACAACTCCTTCGATACGAAGTGCCCGGGTATGGAGAAAAACCAAAAAAAAAAAACACATTGTGCCCACATCGTTCTTTACATAGGCAGCGCTAGCGCGTTGCCTATGATTCTACGTCTAAGTTCACTAGCCATTTGTATCCGCTCCGTGTGTTACAAAATAAAGCTGTAAGAGTTTTGACCAAAGATTTATTCCAGAATTTGGTAAGATCTAGGTATCACCAATTAAAAACTTTACCGTTTTTTGGTTTGATTACATTTTACCTGAGCTTCTTTATGTATAGTTTTTTTTTCTAATTTGTCACCTGCATATTTTTCGGAATTTTATAATGAAAGGGAACATAGTCTTGAAACTAGAAATGTTGAATTACTTAGAACGCCGGTTCCAGTTACTACCAGATCTAAATTTTCTATTAGGTATATCGGTCCTGAAGTATGGAACAGGCTTCTGGCGGAAGTAAAAGGTAAGAAGGCCCAGTCAAAGCATTAACGTCTTATAGATACTGATCATAATTTAAATAAAGGGTAAGTTAACTCTATTTAACGCAGAGTGAAGGTTTGAAAGGATGGGAGCCTCCCCTCATATATGGAAAATTTATTTTAAGTATGAACGTCGCTATTTGATTTTGGTTGACAAAACTTGTAATTTAATTTTGTCAATAATGAAACTGCACCAGGAGAGTAATATAAACTTTAAAGAGACAAAAAGGTTGCACGTGAAAAAAAAAACCTTAAAAAATAACAATAATTGCCTAAAATATATACTTTGCAGAATTTTTTTTATCTTTACAAAATTTCAACAGAATAAATTGAAAAAAACTTTCAAAAAGAATAAAATAAATCAGTGCGGAGCCGCTCTATTTGACAGAAAAAAACTGGTTACAATTTTTGAATCCGTAAAAAAAAAAAATCTATTAGAATCAAATATTACTCCCACGAATACAAAATAGGACTGAAATTGTTGGGCAGTGTTGTTTTGAAAAACCAGCTTGCATTTCGTTTTAGACCACCCCTTCCCTTCAATAATTCAACTTCAACCCCCTCCCCCTTATTTATAACGGGAGTGGGGTTGAGGGAGGCTAGAGAACCCCTAATTTTAAGAAAACTGAAAATTTGAAATTAAGACTGACTGAAGCTCCTTTTTACAGGCAATTTTTATCATCGAATGAAAGTGAAGAGCAGCACAAGCTTCAAATGAACACAAATTATCATAAATATCAAGGTGCTGACAAGCTGTAGTTTCAACGTGTTATTGATCCTGACAATACTTTCAATAACACAAAAGTTACAATCTATTTAGCAAAATGAGCAGGGGGTTGATGGGATGGTAACCTCCCTCTAATATATAGGATAACTTCAATTTATTTTGAATATTAACTTCATTCTTTGCTTTAATTTGATAGTTTTCTTTCTGTTAATACAAAACAACCCCAAGCAGGTTATACAGGATTTAAATAGCATGCAAAAAAGGAGTACAAAAACGAGAAAACTTCCCCAAAAAACATACTTTGGAGAAGATTGGGTTGTCTGAATTTAAACATTGGCTGATTATTTTAAATCGATGCAAAATGATTTATTGACAACACAAACAATATAAAATCTAAAAGAAAAAGTTTGACAATAATTTTGTAAGCAAGAAAAAATAAAAGATGACATAAAAATTTGATTACATTTGTGGAATGTTATAAAAAAAAAAAAAGTTCTATCAGTAAATGTATTATGTCCTTGGATATGCAAAAGTGGGTTAGTTCTTGAAACGGCCTTTATTCTTAAACAGAAGCATACATTCACTACAGCGTCAGCCATCTAATGTTTAAAATAAGCAACCTTTTTAAGGTGAGCACTAACTTGAATTTATTTCATTAATAAACATTGTCTTTAAATTTTTCACACCAGCAAATCTTTGCAAATTAATCTTGCAAATTAAAGCCAGCAGAACTTAAAGCTTTTAATGTGGGGCTTTAAATTTGGACATAAGATTTTTAATATTGACACAATTAAGGTATTAAAGTGGGTAAAGATAAGTAGCCTGTAAGAAAAATAACTCACTTTTTTGCTTGGCAAGAGAGTTGGTCAGTACTATCGGAATTTCTATTTGCTTCATCATCTGGACAGATAATAGAGCTGAAAAAAGGGACAAATTAAAGAGCAATTCCTTCCTCCTATTATTTCTACGACAACTTGCCATGATTTGTTTGACCCCTGATATTTGTAAGCATTTGGCTCCATCTTTCTTGCTATTTTTGTTCCGACCTGCATAACATGGTGAACTGCAGCTTACAATACTTACTGAGCATCAAGAACATCTTCTGTGTATATAGAATACTCAATTGAAATTAGAACGCAGCTTTCAATTTTTAAGTATAGAAGGATTTACACTTGTTTTTACTTCTAGTCAGGCAAGTTGATTCAAAATATACGGAATTAAAATTAAAATCTACTATAAACGTCCATTTGCATATTGAAGCGTCACAATTTTTTCTTTTACAATTTCTTTTTCTCAATTTGAGCATATCGTACAAGGGAGGTGGAAGAAGTGTTTTGTCCTGTACTCAACAATTGCTCTTGGTGGCCCTGTTAAAAAATATTCAGTTTTCATTCAGAATCGTTTAACTATGAGTTCTTACAACTTAAAGCTGGATTTATCATACCCCTATATTGATTTACTCTACTCCCTGATATTTTTTACTATACTCCCCCTGATATTGATTTATTGTTTCAGTAGGCCACCACTTGGATAGTCCTTCATCTCGATCAAAACAAACCCCCATCATTAATACCCTATTCCTACCACAGACCAACAAAAACAAGTTCTTGAGAGAGTGGAGATTGAGGAGAACCTTGGAGTTACAATGGAGAATAAGCTGAAATATCAGCAACCGGCGGAAGTACAACCGAAAAAAGCTAAAAGATCATTAGGTCTTACTAGAACAACTCTCATCTTCAAAAAAAAAGATGAAAAACTAAAAAACAAACCAATGAAGAGGCAATAAAATGCCAACACCAAAAAACCCTCCATTACACGGAAAGCTTGAAAAGGGCCAAAGCGCTGGTTTAAAAAAAAAGAAAAAACTTCATACTGCTCCAGTCTGCTCCTACCTGTAATAAAGTCCAGTTGATATCTCAATATATTAGTAATTAATTTGTATATTAGTGTTAAAAAACAGCCAACGAAACGCCAACATCTAAGCACCCTCCACTGCAAGAAAAACTTTAAAAGGGTCAAAAGTACTGATGCTTAACAGTTGACTCGGAGGCAAAAATGGCAGTTGTTGAGACAAAATTTGTTTATTACTTAAAATAAAATACTGCAATTTGTGAATCAGCTTTTTGCATATTTTCTATGACCATTGGTTTGTCATAGAAATGACTGCAGTACTAAAAAGCTTCCAGAGAAGGCATTCTGAAATGTCAAAAAAGGTGCCCAATTTTCCAAAGAAGCCTTGATTCTTCAAATCCTTTCAAATCGTGTACTTCCAAAGCATAATTTTTAAAATGTAAGATATTCTCTTTATTCAGCTTTATTTCAATTTAGATTCAACTAGCAATACTCATAACCAAACTACAATTGCTAGTATTTTTTTTTTTTTTTAATACAGTAGGCAAGAATCAAATTGTAACTACTTGAAAATGTTTAAGCTTAATTCCTGAATTAACCAAATTCAATTAAATTTTAATCACACAGTCCTTGTAACAATTGATCAAAAAAATGATCACTGATGTAAGAAATCGAAATATCCAGTAGCTTATGTATCTGTTTTTCACTGCCTAATAAAAGGACCTATCCCTATTGGAACTCTTTTTTGTTATGCCATAGAAAGGCAGTGTTGTCTTGGAACAAATACTGATCTGCAAGAGTCCTCTTTAAAGCACAAAAAAAATACCAGGGTTCAACATTTTTGAGCCTATAATATAGTTATTAAGCAATTTACATGGCCCCCTCCTCATCGCCAATGAATGTAACTTCTGAATCATGATAATGAAAATACAACTCAATTGTATAATAAAATAATGATAATAAAGAAAACGAACTGAACTAACCTTTTAGTTTTCTTAATGCAGGTGCAAAGCCCTACAGTAAGAATGATGAGACTAGAACCAATTGCTATTGAGAGTACATCAAGATAGGTCATCGCATTCTCCAGTATTGTACTGACCACAAGTTAAGAACTACATAATGATTTAATATCACCTAGAATTAAAGTACAATATTTCAGTGTGATAGTTGACACCAGTGTTTGAGCCAGGTAGTAATCAGTCTAATATAATTATGCTCTAACAACAAATCTGGGAAGTTTTTTTTTTTTTGGGGGGGGGGCGGAAAATTAAATGGGACAGAAGAACCTAATACCCCATAATCTAAATTTGATAAACCACAGGCTAATGTTGCACGAATGAGTGCCCTATGGCAGAAGGGCACCCTGCTAAACCGGGAATGGTGCTTTTTTGCGGTTTTGAGTTTTTTGTAGCATACCTTGTCTTTGTCAATTATGTTTGGCTACCCAAATCTAAATTTCAAATAATAAAAGTTGTTTTAAAATTAGTGTAGGTGACATTAAAGTTTGAAATTAAGTGAAAAAGATTATTATGTCACCAAGAGGAGAGGAGGTGGGATTTAAAAAAAGAAAGAAAAAAAGAATGCGTGAAACAATCCTTACTCAACTTTTGTTTTAACAGGATGACCATGGGTTTAGAAATAAATAGGCATATTGAGCAGTGGCGTAAATTCAGAAAAATTCTGGGGGGGGGCAAACTTCAAAGATTTTTGCCACCTCACGTAAGAAAATTTGCAAATTTTCAATTTTACTTTGTGAGGAAAGTAAAAAACTATGCTGATTATATTCTGTTAAAAAAAGAAAGAAAGTTTGAATTGGTGAAAGTTTCTAATTCAGAGCGAGTGGATGGCTTGGAAAGAGCATTTCCTGCCGCGAAGTAGCGGATATTTTTGAAATATTATTAAAAGCTGTATTATCCCTTATATTGGACCTCTTAGACTCCTTTTTAGGGAAGCAAATTACTTAAAAACAAATATTGTGCTGTGAAGGGTCTAAGCCAAAAAAGAAAATTTAGAATTAGGAAATGTCATTTTGTTTTGTTAAGAATTGAATTGAGTGAAGGCCTAGAACAGGGTTTTCTGGCGCGAAGCGCAGTGGCGGAAATGAAAAAAAAACCTGGGGAGGGGCAAATTCCATGTCTCAATAGGCAGCCTCAAGTGGGTGAATTAGCAAAAATTCAAGGGAAAGGGAAATCAAGCCAAACTAAGCGGTAGCCAACTTATAATTCTTTGGATAAAAAAGTTTAGAAAACAACTCGATATAAAAAAATTAAACGACGTAAACACAATTAAGCAAATAAATCATAAATTTGTTTGCATCACGACTGAAGTGTCCAGAGAGAGCCACTATTCTAATGGGAAACGTCGTTGCTTCAGGGAAGCAAACTTGTTGACGGCAATATTATAATCTATCTTTTTCGCTTTTTCCGGCTGTGTTGCTATAACTAACAGATCGCTAAGTCACTCATCAGTCATGGTTGTTCTGAGATACGTCTTAACCCTCTTAAGCGTTGAAAAAAATCTCTCGTTAGAGGCAGTTGAAACGGGGAGCGTCAAAGCAATTTCGAAAGCTTCCGAGATGACAGCAAAGGTGTCTTTGTTCATGTAGAGGTAGGCAAGAGCTTTTGATGGGCATTCTGGTTTCATCCTTTGTAAATAAGATTTTGCCAAGGCTATCTCCAACTCAAACTTCAACTCGTTTACTAATAATGTAGGAAAGTCACGTACAAAGTCTTGTATTAGACGTGCATCCAGGAACTTCGGTGAACTTGGCTCAAACGCTTCTAAGCCTTGGATTACTGAGGAGTTTTCATCAAACCTTTGTCTCAGCTCAGAAGTTACTTGGTCGACTTGATGAAGTATAAAATGACCGACCTATAAGTTTGAAAAATGTCACGATCCTCTTCTGTTCGATTTCTTGCTCTGGCACCGACAGTGGTTTCGACGTAAAAATCGAAAAGGCGTCTGCTTATAGCAACGGAGCGTCTAGGCTTTTCTATTTGGATTGAGTGCTGCTTGCATAAGCTTTTCGTTGCTTCGACCTTCTTAAACCAACGCTTTTCAGATCGGAGCTCTAGACCCTGTTGTTGAACTGCTTGAAGCAGAGAATTTACGCCTGAAAGAACGAGGCTCTTGGACTGGAGATGTCTGGATGCAATATCTATCGGACCAAGGATACAATTCATTATTTCAAGAATGAGCAAGAATTTGGCATCAATTGTTGCCAGCAACCCAGAAGCTTCAGAACAGTCCTCTGTTGAATTGGCTTCATCCAAAATAACCCTTAGTGTTTCGAGAATAGCACCTAAACGTATCCGAATCTTCTGAATTGAGGAAAACCAATAGCAACATCGAGTGTTGGCTAGCCGCTCAAGCTCAATCTTCTTTTCTCCGCGTTCTTGTTGGGTTCAAAGGAAAAGTTCGTGACGTGGCGCACTTCGGCTGAGAAAGACATATAATGCCTGAATGCAAGAAAAGAAGTTTCTAACCTCCGGACAAGAAGCTATTAACTGCATAAGCACAAGATTTAGGTGATGGGCATTACAATGAATATACCTAGCTTGTGGTGCAAATCCTTTAAGAATAGCCTGAACACCATTACATGCGCCACTCATGACGCTCGCACCATCAAATGAATTCATTCAATACTATCTTTACTTGACAATGCTAGAGAAAACACGAGGCTCCGGGTTACTATCTTTACTTGACAATGCTAGAGAAAACACGAGGCTCCAGGTTACGCGTCATTTCATATAAGATTTTGTATTCGATAAAATTTGTATTTTTTATTCACATGAAGGATAAATAAGGGTATAATCTAAAAAAATCTGGGGGGGGGGGGGAATCAGGTCGGGGGGGGGGGGGCAAAACAAGGTCGGGGGGGGCAACTGCCCCCCTGCCCCATAGCAATTTACGCCCCTGATATTCAGGACAGAGGAAGAGGCTTCTCTTTTGGGTGGATGGATTTTTTGCTTACACTCATACAAAATTTTTAGCATGAAAAAGGAAGGGCTAATATAAGATACTTATTCTTAAGTTTCTATACTAAATTATATTAAAAGTCGAATTGTTCTTATTAAATGTTTAGCCAATGCCACCTTTATTGGAATATATATCCTCTCTCTCTCTCTCTATATATATATATATATATATATATATATATATATATATATATATATATATATATATATATATATATATATATATATATATATATATATATATATATATATATATATATATATATATATATATATATATATATATATATATATATATATATATATATATATATATATATATATTTATTGATGCTGATTTGTGGTAGTTTCACGCTTGGTAGATTATTTGATTGTATTTTTGCTAATTTTTGGTTTAATGGGGTTCTTTACTTTTCTTTGAAAAACTTATTTTGTGGAAAAAGTTTTTTAATTAATTTCTGTTTGTTTTATATTGACATTGTCTTTTCAGGGAAAAAGAAAATAAAAAATAATACTTTAAATCTTTTGTTTTTTTTCAGACTTTATAGTTTGGCCTGCTATTTGTATGATGGAGAAAAATTTTCAGCAATTTTTAACAACAACACCCTTTTAAAAATCTAGACACAAATAGTAGTGTCTAATTTAGTTTCATACCTCCTCTAGTTGTTGACCTGAAATGGAAATCTTATACCATTTGAAAAAAAAAATCTGTTTACTTTCTTTAATAGCTTGGATACACTTATGCTATTTTGATTTGGTTAAATTTTAAGAGCAGAAATAGCCCCAAAAGTTTGAACATAATACCCTCAGTCGTTCTTGGGATAATGCTGAGAAGCCTTATAGAGAATAACCATCAATATAGTGCATTTTGATTTAATCTTAAGGCAACGTTTAGTTTTTAAACATAATGGGCAAATGGAAGGGTGGACATGGGAGGGGGATTAGTTGCCCTCCAATCACTTTTGACTATTAAAAAGGGCATCAGCCCTTCCTATTTTCGATCGAATGAGTCCTTTTCGAAGTTCCTACAACAACTCCTTTGATACGAAGTGCCCTGGTCTAAACAAAAAAAAAAAAAAAAAAAAAAAAAAAATACTATAAAAATGTCAAGCCTTCCAATCACTTTTGACTATTAAAAAGGGCACTAGGCCTTTTGATTTAATATCAAATGAGCACTTTCTGAGTTTCTATGACAACACTTTCTATAAACACCTTATATGCCCCCAGGGCATAAACTACAACCCTTACCCTAAGGGCTGAGAGGGGGGTTGTCATCCTCAAAGACCTAATTTCTAAAACTTTCAGCTACGTTAGACAAAACAGCTATCTAAAATTGGGGAAATGGCAGTGACAGGGACGTTAGTTGCTCTCCAATCAGTTTCAACTATTAGACAAGGCACTAGCCCTTTCAATTTCCTATCAAATGAGCCCTTTTGAAGTTTCTACGACAATGCTTTCAATAAAAACCTTATATGCCCCCAGGGCATAACTTACAACCCTTGCCCTGAGGGCTGGGGGGGTTGTCATCCTAAAAGATCTAATTTCCAGAACATTCTACTAAGTTGAACAAAATGACTATCTGAAAATGTTGATTGGATATGTTTGGGGGAATGGTGGGCGTGAGAGGAGGGTTAGTTACCCTCCAATCACTTTTGACTATTAAAAAAGGCACTAGCCCTCTGAATTTCCAATTGAATGAGCCCCTTTTAAAATTTTTACAACAACGCTATCTATAAAAACCTTATATACCCCCAGGGCATAACTTATATTCTTTGGCCTGGGGGCTCTGGGGGTTTGTCATCCTCAAATACATAATTTCCAGAACTTTCAACTACATTGAACAAAATGGCTATCCCTAAACTTTGATTGTATAAGTTTGGGGAAATGGTGGGCATGAGAGGGGGGATAATTACTCTCCACTCACTTTTGACTATTAAAAAAGGCACTAGCCCATTCAATTTCCAATTAAATGAGCCCTTTTTGTAATTTCTAAAACAACTTTCTATATAAACCTTATATTCCCCTAGGGCAGGGCATGAGAGGGGGGGATAATTACTCTCCACTCACTTTTGACTATTAAAAATGGCACTAGCCCATTCAATTTCCAATTAAATGAGTCCTTTTTGTAATTTCTAAAACAACTTTCTATAAAAACCTTATATACCCCCAGGGTATAACTTACAACCCTTGCCCTAAGGGCTCTGAGGGGGCTATCATCCTAAAAGACCTAATTTCCAGAACTTTTAACCACGTTGAACAAAATGAATGTCTCAAAATTTTGATTTGATGTCTTTGAGGAAATTGTGGGCATTAGAGGGGGGTTAGTTGCCCTTCAATCACTTTTGACTATTAAAAAGGTCACTAGCCCTTTCAATTTCCAATTGAATGAGCCCTTTTTGAAGTTTCTACAACATTGCTTTCTATAGAAATTGTATATGCCCCCCAGGGCATAATTAAAATCCTTGCCCTGAGGGCTGTGGGGGGGGGGAGGTGGTCATCCTTAAAGAACTAATTTCCAAAACTTCCAACTATGTTGAATAAAATGCCTATCTAAGAATTTTGATTGGATTAAAAAGGGCACTAGCCCTTTGAATTTCCAATTGAATGAGCCCTTTTTCAAGTTTCTACAACAAAGATTTCAATAAAAACTTATATGCCCCCAGGGCATAACTTATAACCCTTGCCTGTAAGATTGTGGGGGGAGTGTCCGGCTCAAAGGTATAATTTCCAGACCTTTCAACTGCATGGAACAAAATGGCTATCTCAAAATGTTGATTGGATGTGTTTGGGGAAATGGTGGGCATGGAAGGGGTGTTAGTTGCCTTCCAATCACTTTTGACTATTAAAAAGGGCACTAGCCATTTCAATTTCCAATTGAATGAGCCTTTTTGAAGTTTCTGCAACAATGCTTTCAATAAAAAACCCTATATGCCCTCAGGGCATAACTTAAAACCCTTGTCCTGAGGGCTGTGGTGGGTTGTCATCCTCAAAGACCTAATTTCCAGAACTATCTAACTAGAAAAATGGCTATCTCAAAACTTTTATTGTATGCATTTGGGGAAAAGGTGGGCATGAGAGGGGGGTTAGTTGGTTAGCTGCCCTCCAATCACTTTTGACTATTAAAAAGGGCACTAGCCCTTTGAATTTTCAATCAAATGAACCTTTTTTGAAGTTTCTACAACAATATTTTCTATAAAAACCTTATATGCCCCCGGGGTATAACTTACAACCCTTGCCCTGAGGGCTGTGGGGAGTGTCCTCCTCAAAAACATGATTTCTATGTGGAAATCAACTATGTTGAACAAAACGGCTATATCAAAATTTTTTAGATGTGTTTGGGGAAACGGTTAATGTGGAAGAGTGTGTAGTTACCTTCCAGTCACTTTCGACTATTAGAAAGGGCACAAGACATTTAAATTTTCATTTGAATGAGCCCTTTTCAAAATTTCTGTGACAACTCCTTCAATATGAAGTGCCCTGGTCTGAAGAAGAAAAAAAAATAATACATTGTGCCAACATTGTTCTTTACTTAGGCAGCGCAATTGCGCTGCCTATGATAACAACAAAATAACAGTGATTTGATCTTCCATCAATGCTCTTTCCAAATATAATATTTGCTACTCTGAAAATGCACCCTATACCCCCCTTCCCTAATGGTGCTAGATATTGTCCTGAATAATATATTCCTTATTGTTTGATGCATTGTACTTTTTGTTAATGGGTAATTGTATTCTTTAACTGACAGCATTATCACATTGCAAAAGAACTGAAAAGTTACTATTTAGTCAGTAATCAGAGGAATAAATTTAGGATCAATCTGGAATTAAAGAAAACCAAACAAAAACAATAAGACAGTCAATAAGAATACATGAAAATAAAGGACTGTTTTGCCACTATATTCGGCCAGCTAATGAAATAAGTATGTGGCTGCAAAAGACAAATGAAAGTCAAGTGTCAGCAGTGATTTCTCGTGTTAAAAATTATGCAATTGAATCAGATTTTTTAACCCTGTATATCCTGAAAAAATAATTTCCAAATTATTAAGAATTATCTTGTTTAGTATGATAATTGGTGATTTAAAGATGGAATTGTCCCTTAGTCATTTAAAACTGCAAAAATAGTGCCAATTTTTAAATCATGCATACAAAAAGATTCCAGCACGTAAAACCAATTTCATTGCTTCAGATCATAGCATTCATATTTAATAATCAATTTGTTTTCCATAAGAAACATTCTACAGAGCATGCAATTCAATTCCTTACAACCTTCCTTAATGATGACATTAATAAACATCTTGAAGTCATAACTGTATCTTTAGATATTTTAAGGGGATTTGATTCTATAGACCATGAAATTCTAGTGTATAAACTAGATAAATCTGGCATAATAGGAAGTCAGTTGAGCATGATATAAGGTTGATTCAAAAGCGGAATAGGTTAAACAAGTTTAAAATAAACTTTAAGAAGTCTAATTTGAGTTGTATACTTGTTTTAACATAGATAAGTTTAGAAGTGGAAATTTGAGCATTAACAGAGTACTTTTGATTAGATATTTAGGTAGCATTTTAGATGAGCTGCTTATTCTTTTAGACAATATAAACTGTATAGCATCTAAAATTGCCAATAATTTTGGAATTATGAGGAGATTAAAGCATATAGGTCCAAAAGTTGTCAGTAGACTTTTGTAGTTTTCATTAGTCCATTGTTACCTCTTATAGCGTTTTTCAGTATAGTCTTCAATTTTTTAATTGTACCCAGAATGCCTTAGAGTTTTGTAGACTTCTGCCATTAGGATTTTAGCAGATTACAGACAGAGAAATTTAGTAGAAAATGGATATTCAAAATTGAATATTCTTCCTCTTGTAGGCAAATTTCGTTTTTATTAATCAACGTTAATGTTGGATATTGTTAAGTACCTTAAACCATGCCCCAGAATGTTTTAAGATATGTTGGTAACTGGTGTGAAACACAGATGTATTTCAGTGACCACAAAACAACCTAGTCACCATTTTCTACTCAATAGATCTTGCCAAGTTCTTGGTCATTTACCATTTGGGATTTTGCACAAGCATAACTGAAGTATTTTTCAGTAAATTAGAAGGATTTTTACAATTTGAACTATTGTTTTGTTTGATTTTTTTTTTAGTTGTGCCATAAATGAATGTTTAAGGCATGCTGTTAGCCTGTCAAAAGAGTTTTTTTTTATTTATTTATTTGTTTACAGGCTATAGATGTCTACATTTGAGGTGGGAGTTGATCAAACAAACCAACAGTTTCTCTGGCATTTATTTTTTTGCAAATTTCTCTGTAAATAAAACAATACTCCTGGGGAAAAAAGTTGGAAAAGTATATCAGCTAAAAATGGTTTTAGAAAGGACAACAATGGGAGGAAACATGAAAATCTGATTAATTAATTGGCTAAAGAAAAATTATAGTGGTGTGCTTTTAGGAATGATGTAAGTATATTAGGATTTTTTAAATGTTGTTTTCAGAATTTTATAGTGTTTCCTTCTGCATTTGGCTTAATTGAATAGATTGATACCCTAGAAACATGCTATAGGCTATCATGGGCACCCATAAGCTGAATTGCAGGGGGGAGGCAAACCTCATCCAATTGGCACATTTAATGCTATATAATAGATATCTTATAACAAAAATATAAAAATAAGGCAGCATCATTCAGCCAGGGGGGGGGTGCCCCCCCCTTATGGGCACCCATGTAGACTATATTATAAAGTAGGCTAAAATTTTCATTAGCAGTGTTTTCTTTTATTTTTGTGTGTAGGCCTATACTAGGGCTAAATCTGAGGGGGGGGGGGCACATTTGTCAGAGTAACAAATATTATGTTTGGAAAGAGCTAATCAGGGAAATGAATGGTGTTTTTATTTTATTAGTAGAGGCAGGTTAATACAGGCTAATGTTTTCTTCAGAAAAGCCACTCCCTGGTAATGTCACACTAATATTCTGGTAGATATTTGTTGTTTATAGGTCTATTATTCACCTATAAATAAACTGAAAATACCACTAGATACCATTTTATATGCTCTTTCTGAATATAGTAATTGCTTTTCTTGCCAGTTCAATTTTAAGCCCTTTTAGGACCCTTGAAAATAATAATCTCATACTATATATTTTGGATATAAAAATGGGGCATAAAATCTGTTTCAAACTTGCTAGCCTTTTTCATTATAAATCCATTTTGTAAACATTGTGTAATTCACAAACATTGATTTGTCAAAATCAGGTTGATTAAAAAATATCAAAACAAATTTGCCATGTTTTCTTCTTGTTCTAATAGGCTGCTTAAAAACTGCTGTTTCTCCATGTGTAAAAAATATCAAAGCCAACAGAAGAAACATGGCTGATGGAAAGGAGAAATTGATTTGAATATTATATATAACTTAATTGTGATAAATCATTGCTTTTGGATTAATATAAGTTTAAAAAGTAAATTTATAATCAAATATTAAGTTTAAAATCCATGGTTTAAGCCTTTTTTATACTCAAAAATAGAAATTTTCTGGTAATTTTCAAGGGTTCAAAAAGATCTTAAATTTTAATTTGCAAGAGAAGCAATTATTATACTTGTAAAGAGTATAAAAAAGACATCAAGTAGTATATTTGATTTATTCATAAGTCAATAATATGAATGAATAGAAAAATATTTAGACTACCAACATTCTTTGGTGATTGAATAACAACTACCTAGAGATTTGGAAAAAAAATCACATAGGCCAATGCTATGTTTATACATTCCAAGATTACTTGTGTGAGAAGGCCAATTACTTGTTTTTAGTGCTTTATCACGTAACCATTTTAAATTTTGACTAGGAAACTGAACAGTAATAGGCCTTTGTTTGAACATTTGTTAAGAAAATTTCACAAACGTACACAAACGTACATAAGCCTAAATAATCTGCACTATTAGCCTAGGCCCAACTACAACCCAATGGGATAGCCTAGCCTAAACAGTATCACACTTTTTTGTATTACTGCAATATGTTGTTGTCTGCCTTTTGCAAACCTGCGAGTCAGGTCGAATCGAACAACCCAGTTAGGGCTTAGAAGCTATTCAATTTTTTCTTCTTCTTCTATTTAACAGCAGGTGGGCTTTTCAGTGATACTATTTAGCCCTTTTCCTTTTGCTTCACTCTGTGGGCTACAGAGCTACTGGCTTGATTGCCTCATAATTATTAGATATATTCAGATATCTTTCAGTAGATCTTTCGACTCCATGAGTTCAAATATGAGATGGTAGATGTCGATTTCGCTGCTCTGTTTGCAGGTATAGTTGGCTAGGCTCTTGGCTGATAGTGAGATTTTGTGGGGTTTGAAGCATTTTAACACTTTACAAAGCAAGGTATGTTGTGCAAATGTCAGCATATTACATTCAAATAGGCAATGGTCAATTGTTTCATTATTCATATTACAATGCCTGCAAAGAGGGGACAGGGGAATTGAACCACTTGAATTAGAAAACATATGAGAATGCAATAAAATTTAGTCCATTTGTTCCAGAACGAATTCTATGATGAATTTTAGAAAGATACTTATTGGGAAAGGGGGAAAGGATAGGATTAATCTTATTAAAATTAATATCTGATAGCCTCCATTGGTAAATATCTCTGATTGGGATTGGTCTCCCACTTGGCTGGTCAATATTTATAGCATTTTTTGCTATTTCATCAATGTGATGATTACCACTTATGCCAGAGTGGCTAGGAATATACTGAAAATAATTTTTTATGCCACTTAAAGCAAGATTATCTATAATACTGAGACAATGATAAGTGTCAATGTCCAACTTATACTGAGGAGCTGAGGCCAGCAACTCAAGGCTTGATAAAGAGTCGGAGTATACAATAATATTATTTGAATTTGCAATCAAAGGTTGGTTTTAAGGTGTTCTAATGCCATGATTATGGCATTTAACTCAGCAGACATTATAGATAAATTATTATATAATCTCTCGCCAATTGCAATTTTCAGGTGAGGAAGAAAAGCACCACTTGCTACCTCCTCATTCATTTTTGACCCATCAACAAATATTTGGAAGTGGTTTTTATAGGTAATTGTATTAAATTCAGCAAATTTTTTCTGGACAAAAGCAATGGGGGTTAAATCTTTATTCCACTTTGAGAAATCAGTATTTATTATGGGACCTGACCAATTCCATGGAGGGGATTGGGGGAAAGTGGGTGCAATAGACTTTGCTGGTATGGGGAATTTCTTCTGAATGTTGGCATACTCATCTACAATGCCTCTATACATGGCTGGATTTCTTAACCAATTATGTAGGGTGAGTGAGCTATTTTATTCAGTTTTTGTAAGATGCTTTGTCAAGAGAAAGCTACATCTCACCCTTATTATTGATAATCCACTCTCCATAAGCAGGAACTTGGTGCTTTTGGGTTTCCTAAGACCAAATAGGAGACGTATTATATCATTTTGTGTTGTTTCAATTTTTTGCATCAGGGTCTTTGCCCATGCACCATATACAATGAGCCCATAGTCAATATGGGCTCTTATATGTGATTTACAAAACGGGAGTAAGGTTTTCTCATTACAGCCCACGGTCTGGAAAGAAGTCTTTTTAGTATACTTGTTTTTTTATAGCATTATTTTTATTGTATTTGAAATGTGGATGTTGCAATTAAGTTATTGGTCAAGTATGAGACCTAGGTAATTAATATGATTATCTTTTGGAATAGTTGTTTTATTTAGAGTTAGTTTTGCATTAACATGGTTATTCTTTCAGTGAAATTGGATTATTTTTGACTTGGTAGGTGCAATGGGTAAATCTGAATGTTGAGAGAATTTTTCAAATTGGAAAAGTGACTTTTGCAGATTTGACTGTGCCATCTCAAAGGTGTTGCCAGATGACCATAGCACCAGATCATCAGTATATTGTAGATTCGTGTGGGGTATGCTCATATTCCAGAGATATAGAGCAAACGTGTGGCAACTGAAGACTACTCCCTGAGGTAGGCCTGTGGTTGTTGTCTTTTCGGGTGAAGAGGCTGAACCAACACAAACAATGAAACTTCACTCTTCTATGAACGATTTTATAAAAGATACTGGCTTAGGAGTTAGTCCAAGGTTTTCAAGTTTATTTAAAACGGTTTGGTGGTTCACATTGTCATATGTCCCTTCAAAATCTAGGAGAGCTACACCTGGGACACTATTTTCTGAGAATGATTCATTTTTTGTATTTGTTAGCAAAATGAAAGTATCTGTTGACGATTGGTGTTTCCTGAATCCAGTTTGAGGGTGAGGGATCATATAGTTTTTTCAACAAACCAGAGGAGTCTGTGATAGATCATTTTCTCTATAATTTTTCCCATCACAGGAGTAATCATTATGGGCCTATAGGACTCAGGGTTATCTTTGGGTTTTTGATTCCTTATGATTGCTGGGAAGGACAAACATTTCCATATATTGGGGAACATGGAAGATGCCAAAGCGTGATTTTAACAATTTAGCAGTTCTTGTTTGTATGAAGGGGTGAGATTCTTTATCCATGTAGGGTGTATATTGTCATAGCTGCCGCTAGTTTTGGTCCTAATATTATGTATTGCATTATTCATTTCATGGATTAGTTATATACTCGGATCCTGGGCATGGTTGGTAACTTGGGTTCATAGGAATTGGGGACATTTTGCTTTGATTATTTGATGTTAGCTTATTAACAAAAAGAGTTGCAAATAGCTTAGCTTTTTCATTATCATTGTCATAATGGGTGTTATTATGTATAAGCTCATACTGGCATGGCTTGGAGGAAATCTTTTTCACACAGATGTAGCGTATGCCTTTATGTATAATTGGCTCATGTGTTTCTCTGGAGAGATTATTTGCAAAATTATTCCAGTAATTATATTTAGCATCTATTATAATCCTTTTTAGATTTGATTCAGCTTGTAATTTTTTTAAACATGTAGTAGGTGATGGTTTTTTTATGAATTCTTTCCTAGCTGCCTTTTTTATTCTCCATTTATTTTGGCACTCATTTGTCCACCATGCTTTAGAAATGTGTTTAGGGAAGGTTTTCTTAGGTGTTGTCCTGGGGATAGCATGATTAGTTGTATTTATTAGTAAAGATGTCAATACTTCAGCATGTGTGTCAACTGTTGTGTTTGAAATGCATGAATTTTGGGTGAAACTTGTAATTTCATCATTTAGCTTATTTTGGAACATAGGCCAATTTGCTTTAGTGTTCAGATATTTGGAGGTATGAGTTAGAGTTTCAGCAGGTTTATTTAGGAAGCAAACTATAGGAAAGTGGTCAGTACATAGACTATCAATTTTATTTATTTAAATTTTGTTCAAAATATTTAATGACACAATTTGTAGGTGAATTGTGGAGAATCTGCCACTTTTGGGGTTGAAATATGTATTCAGGTTTGGAGGGGTAGCAACAGCTAATTCATTATTATTTGAAGTCATATACTCAATCAACTTACCAGCTTTATTTGCTGGTTTATTCCCCCACAAAAGGCTGTGGGCATTGAAATCTGCAAATAATGATATTTTTTAACATATTAGAATTATTTATATAATTAAAGAAATCCATGGCATCTGTAGTTTGGCCATTAGGGTTATAAAAGCTTATTATGTAGGTTTTTATATTATTCAGCCAAACACTGATACCAATTGGATCAACATCATTAGCAAAATCTGGAAAATTGATGCCACAGAATTTTATATTATTTTTAACTGATAAAGCTACTCCACCTCCATTTCTCTCTGATGATCTATCGTTTTTCAGGATAGTATATCCCAGAGACTTAATTTGTTGATATTGGGTTAAATGAGTTTCCTGGAGGCAAGTAATATTAATGGAATTATTATTCATAAAATATATTAGTTCATTTAGCTTATTTTCTGTGAGTGATTTATTTTTCATATGATTGTGTATCAATGTTCAGCTTTGTTAAAAGTGAAGCAAGATCTTTTTTTTGCTTGAATGAGCATATTATCAGGTATGTAGATTTTTGCCAAATCTGCAATGATTTTTGTTTTCTGTAGTTGATGTATGTTCATGCCCGGAACTGCATTACAGTTTATAATGGATAAGCATATATTTGGGGATTGCATGTTTGGTTGCGCATACTGTTTGTCAGTTAAGGGATTAATTTCTGGTAGTGTTTCTGGTTTGTTTCTTCTTGGGAGGGGGGCCAGGCTGACGTCATCTCACCAGACAAGGAGGTTTGTTGAATTGGTGATTCCTTCTGATAGGGATGTGAGCTAGGGGGCTTAGAGGATGATGTTTTCTACGGGGTACTTGATGCATTGGGGGCGTTTGACTTGGGGGTTTTGGTTGGTTTCATTAAAGGCTTTATTTGGTTTTGTTGGACAGCATTTGCTTCCATTGCTGCAAAGGGTATGGGATGGCCTTCTCTGTTGCTATTTGGAGTGTTAGAGCTCTTTTCTTATATGCAGGGCATAGTGATTTATTTGTAGATTCATGTGGGCCTTTGCAATTGATACATGTAGGCTGTAGTCCCATGTAGTCCCAGTTTGAGACACTTCTGACACTGGATAGGCTTAGGTTTGTATTCCTTGTGTGGTTTGATTTGCCCAAATAGGAATAACTTTTCTGGGATATTGATTCTTTCCTTCAGTGTAAATAAGAAGGATCTACTTGTTTTTAGGCCATTAGAGTTAGGTTTGCCAAGTTAGGTAACATCTTCAACTGGGATTGTGTTGCCAGCCCTATCTGAGAGCCCTTCTTTTAACTCCTGAATGGATATTTCTGGGGGAACATTATAAACTACTATTTTTGTTGGTGATTGTTTTGGGTTCTATTTAGATGCATTAATTGGGGTATTCAGAAGGTATTTTAGGTTAATTATTGTGTCTGCTAATTTCTGATCTTGGACAGATATTAGCAGAGATCCATCACAGTGAATATTAAGGGAGAACATTGATTTTATCAATTTGAAAATTGCAACTCTTATTGCAGTAATCTTTTTTATTTCAAAGGGGGTAATAGGAGAAATTTCAAGGTAAATTCCTAAAGTTTTGGGGAGGGAATATATTTGGTGGGGATGGGGTAGATACTTTTGATTGGAGATTTTTTTTCTTTTTTTTAGAACTTTTGGAAACAAACTCTTGAAATCCATTATCATCATTTATGGTGATAGTGTACCCTACACTGATCATTGTCCTATTCTCAGAATTGGAGCTATCATTTGAACTTTGAGATAGCCTAGTGAGCTTGACCAGCCAAAATGGGTATCAGTTTCACTGATATTTGGGGTGGGAACTTTTTTTGGAGGACTTCTAATCATTGCCTATTGGAAAAAGCTTTAAACTACAACAAAACTAAAACAAGAAGGGATAATACAATGATATCAAACCGTCTGCACTATTTTTTCGATTTTTGCTTCTTTTTTTATCTTCTGTTTCTTCTAACCAGGCTAAGACAAGACATATTTCATTAAGACAAGTTTAAGAATAGTTTTTCCATTAAGAAGTTTATGGTTTTTCCGCCGTCCAATTGCGAGCTAACAACGTTAGCTAACAAACGTTATTAGGACAGTAAAAACAGGATTGTGCCAACATAAATTGTTTGTTAACAATTTACAGAAACATAATAATTGATCTGGAGGCTAAAAAATGTATACTTGGTAATAATACATGCCTGAAAGTATCAGGAATTGTTTGTGTTACTGAGAATACCACGGTAGCAAAAAATAATTGACGAATACACTGGTCGGATCAAAATTAGCCAGAAAAGTTTTTCTCTTCCTTTTGTTGGATGAAGTTTTGTCACCAATTTGTCCAACAGTTTTGTCAAGAAATATTGGCCCTTCTAAAATTGTCAAAAAATACTGTAAGTAGAGAAATTATTCATCCTGCTTTGCTGCATTAGATATATTTGAACACTGCATATTAAATTCTCCAACAAGGCTTTGATTTTTTAGAATGTGATGTTTGTTCTTGATAAATACACAAGATAAAAATGCCCTCTCAAGAAGTACTGAGCTTTGAAAAGGTAATAGATACCTCAAGGCTTTATCACCAGTGCTTTCATATCCTTTCTTTGGTCGTGTCCAGAACTCGACATGATTTGCATGATTAAACTCGGAGCGCAGAGAAGAATCTGTCGAAATTTCAATTAATACCTCTTTATCTGAGATTGACAAGTTCGTTGCTTGCTCAAAAATTGTTTGACCAAAGGATTGGAAATCCAGTTTTCTTCACTCTTTCGCTCCGGAAAGTATTTCCAGAGTGAATTTTGAAGTACTTTTAAGTTTAATATGATATCAAATTTTATTTCCTCTTATAGCTTAATATTGTTCTCCATCAGAAAAATACGAAGTGTACCGAAAACTTAACACTGGTTGTTAATGAGACAGGTATTAATTCCACCATTACGGCTATTTTTCGCATAACACAGGATTTTACGTACCCTGGGGGTACGCATACCACAGGCTGGGAACTACTGGCTAAATAAATTCCCCAAAAATGTTAGCCAACAGTTTTCGTTTCGACGGTGGAAATATAATTTCTGGGGGAATTTCTAGGTAGCAGCGCTTTATTTGCATGCCGGAAAAAAGACTTTATTCCCACATCACTCTTTACTTTCTATGCTTTATTAACGGATGATGCTTGGGAAATAAAATAGTTTAAAGGATTGATTGGAGCATTTAAAAGACTGAGACCTATTTTATTGAAAAACCTTCATTTAATTCATTCTTCACTTTTTACGTTTTAATAAGGTATGATGTTAACTTCAGTTAACTGAAAAGGTATAAGCAAACTTTTCTTGTTTTATTAAGGATTGATTCCTTCCCTGTCTGTTTAACTTTGATGTTTACTTTCATACGATAAAACGTTTTTAAAGTTATTATTTTAAAATGCTGAAACCAACCACTAAGGGATACAACACTTAAATGAGAGCTGATAAGAATTGCAGTAGTTTTGCGTACCTAAGCAGTAACATAAGCTATTTAAAGAAGGAACATTACATGTTCAATGACAGATTAGCAACAGAAATCCACCTGTCAGACCAATTCATCAATAATCCATCAATTGGAAATTTGTTTACCAGTTTTTACGGACCATATGTAAATCAGCATGATAGGCCTACTTTTCCAGGGTAAAAGGGCTATCATCGCTTGTTAAAACAGGAACTAAGTATGTTTTGCGGTTTAAAAAAGATTCAGGTTCGGTGTCATTCCAATGTTTATAATTGGCTACCATCAGAAACTACTTGTTCCATCCTTTTTTCTGAATGCAATTTTACGTCACTGTCATACTTACAATGGTTGGTATAACCTAGAATATAGGTCCGATTTTGCATCTATGAAAGTCTAAGGTTAGAAAGAATATAGTAAATTATGCATTTCTTCCTCTGCAGAGTTTCGTGTAGTTTTGAAATACATTCGAAGGCACTTGTATGATATAGCCCCGACCACTCAAGAAGTGAAGTTAGGTTAATCCTAATGAAATTAGCTACAATTATTCTAATATTATGAAGTAAGAATTGTTTTCTGACTTCATAATGTTCAAACAATTTACCCCCGCCACCCTAATGTGCAAATATATAACACAGATGACATGTTTCCCATGTATTTTGTGACTCGTTTTTGTCTTTTCTCACGGTAAGCTGAAATAAAATAGTGAAAGGAACCGGTTTACAATGCCTCAATGGATGAACAACTTGAGTGGACGGGGCTATATAACACAAGTACCCATTCGAATTTCAATTCTTCTGATTACAACCAATCTGTGTAGCCTATATCTGACGGCTGCCTGAAAAGTTGGCCAAAAACAACAATCTTCGGCAATCTGTCATCCTTCATCCGCACAACGTGCCCTAGCCATCTCAACCTTTCTTTCCTTATAGCAATAGAAAGCGGGATTAAACTACAGTTTTCGTACAGCCTACTGTTTGAAATACCCATTCGAATTTCAATTCTTCTGATTTACAACCAATGTGTGTAGCCTATATCTGCTGAAACAGAACAATAATGTGGATTACCTTTAGAATGTTATTAAAAAATGATAAACTCTTCAAAGGTTCATGTCCGATATAGAAACACACAACACAGCTTGAGTTTCAGTAGGAGTGAGAATATGATGGTGGCCCAGCACAACGAATTTTAATGCGATGTTTCGACCTTCGAAACAATTTCATTGCACATGGCACAATCCCAACAAAGCTTGGTACAGTCCCGCCACGCTTGGCGCACTTTCGCAACGCTTGCCATGCGCCACCTTGTGTGTGTTATTTCTACTACTACCACTACCACTAACAACTCACCGGAGCACCAAGCCGCCTGAGGCCAACACAGCTAAGAACGCTCCTCCTCCATCCCAATTTATTCAAAGCCTCCCTTTTTACACCCTCCCAAGAAGTTCCCATTTCCTTTAAATCTTCCTTTATGACGTCCTCCCACCCCAGACGAGGACGACCTGCTTTCCGTTTAGTCCTAGACGGTTGCCTGAAAAGTTGGCCAAAAACAACAATCTTCGGCAATCTGTCATCCTTCATCCGCAGAACGTGCCCTAGCCATCTCAACCTTTCTTTCATTATATCAATAGAAACCGGGATTCAACCACATTTTTCGTACAGCCTACTGTTTGAAATATGGTCAGTCAGCCGGGTACACAGAACAATCCGTAGTCAACTTCTCTGGGAAACATCTAGCAAATCTTCATCCGCTTTTCTGAGCGCCCATGCTTTCTACTTTTAACATCTTCACTGCTCCCACTGTCTTTACTAATAATATTACCAAAGTTAGTTAAGCTGCCCACCTGATCAATCTTTTAGTTACCCAACGTTACCTTTTCATCTTCACTTATTCCTACCCTTAGTGACTTAGCCTTCTTAACATTAATTTTTAAACTTATTCTAGCACCCTGAACTCACAAAACCTCTAAAAGTTCATTCATTTTTCTCACACTTTTATCTAGGATGCTTAAATCATCAGCATAACTTAAGTCCAGGATAGTTTTTTCTATAAAATTTAATCTGTAAAAATGAGTTTTAATCTATAAAACTGAGGACCAAAGGTGTTTGAAAACTCAGGCATTTCTCAATTATTAGCCTAAAAGTAAAAATTATGTCGATACATCCTCAATCTTTTCTAAAACCGCACTGTTTTTATCTTAAAACTTTGTCTACGGGATTTCTCAATCTAAAAAGTATCATATTACTAAGTAATTTACTACTTACAGAGACCAGAATAATGCCTCGATAATTACCACACTCACTTTTATCACCTTTTTTATAAAGTGGCTTAATTAAGGTTTTCGTAAAATCGTTAGGTACTTCCCCTTTTTCAAAAATCATATTCATAATCTGCAGTAAATTATTTCTAACCTCAGAGCCACCATATTTAAGGAACTCATTTACCTCCCTATCAGCACCTGAAGCCTTATTATTCTTTAATGCTTTTAGTACTGTCGCCAATTCCTCCTTACAAAACAAAACTTCCTTCACATCCAAGGTATCAAAAATTTTTCCATTTTCCTCTATATCATTTACTGCAACTTTCCTTCGGTTAATCAAATTTTCAAAATGTTCGGCCCATTTTTCTTTCGTTTTTTCCTTATCACTAATTGCGGCCCCATTCCTATCTTTATCTAGGCCAAGTCTGGATTGACTATACCCTCTCAATTTGTTAACATGTCAGTACAATATTTTACAATTATGCCGTCTAGCTGCATCTTCCAGATCCTCGGCAATTTTATCCATGGCCTCTACTTTACACCTCCTTAGTTCATATTTTAATGCTTTCTCCACTTTCCTTACATTTCTTTTGTTTTCATTTGATCTATCACTCAGATAATGCCTGTACAAGTCCATTCTTCTTTCTATTAAGCATAAAGCTTTTTCACTAATATTCATAGCTGCAGTTATAGCTTTCTTCCCTAAGACACCTTCAGCAACTTTACAAATTATTTTTCTAAAATTATTCCAACCATCTTCCACATTGTCAAATTTTAAACTCTAAAGTTCAGTATTCAACTGTTCCTCGAAAGTCTCTCTCAAATTATCATTCTAGAGTTTACCAACATCATAACTTCCCGGGAGGTAGTTACACTTTCGAAATTTCAGCTTTAAATTAACCCTTGACACTACTAGATGGTGATCTTTATTTTTAACATCAATAATAGCCCTTCTATATAAACTAGTATCTTGTATTGATCCTGCCAGTCTTCGGTTTACTATAACATAATCAACAAGGTTTGCTGTCTTACCATCACGTGAATACCATGTTAACTTATGAGCCATTTTATGACCAAACACCGTATTGGTTATAACTAGATTGTTATACCTACAAAATTCTGTATCCATTATTGTTTTCTTTTCCTACACCAAATTTACCTAGGCAAGGATACCATATATTCTCATTTCTGCCGACCTGGGCGTTAAAATCTCCTAGTAATAACATCATGTTTCTACCTGGGACCCTTTCTTTTTGCTCCTGTAACTGTAAGTAAAACTCATATGAGTCACTAGCATCTCCGTCAGTCGGGTCTACAGGGGCGTATACTACTATAACTGATACCCTGAACTTTTTAGTCATAAAATGAGCAATTAGTATTTTATTGTTAATACCTCTCCAGCCTAACCAAGACTTAGCAGGTTCCTTATTCATCATGAGCCCTACTCCCTGTCTATGAACTCCATCCTTCCTACCTGAGTAAATAAATTCTATATCACCTAATTTCATGCTTCCTACCCCTGGGTTATGAGTTTTTGGAACTCCTAATAAATCTAGTTCTAATCGTCTGAACTCATCAGTCAAAATGTCGATACGATAGTCATTTTCTAACGTCGCAACATACCAGTTTCCAATTTTCATGTTCTTTAAATCATTGAAATTATTTTCGCCTCAGGAAAAGCAATGATCCCGGATACCAGTGCAGGACGGGGATCACATATATTCTCAATTTTACACCAAAGTGCTTAAGCCGGCTTAGAACCGGACAGCAAGAAGTCCTTAGGACCTCCATGAGTGGAGGCTTTGTGCAATCCTGGGCCCATCTTGGTCACAACATCGTTTTTAGCACTTGGCGATGCTCTTCTATCAACAAGAGTCGAAATCCAGTACAGTCAATCTCATGTCTATTACCTCCGACTCATTATATATTCGTGCCTACAAATATTATGCTACTACGGGGAGGCAGCCCATAATAGATAAATTGGCTAGGAAGAGGTTTTTCAGCCCGAAGACGCCCGTCAAAACATACCAAGCCCAGAAGAATTGTCTATTAGTCAGAATCCCGTGGAAATGCTATGTCGTTAGGCTATAATTTCCTCGAGGGGTGCCACTCCTCAAGTGGGAATAGAGTTGACCGCAAGGTCCCCAGTCTTGCAGGTACCCCGAAAGGGTCGAGGCAGCCATTTGCAGAGTCCGCTGTCCATAGATCCAGATCATACGCCCTGCCGCAATGGTCCTTCTATAGAGGATCCTCCGTGATGGTGTTCTGCATCACCATGCAATTTAACCCATTACTGGGAGAAGGTTTGTAACTCGTGGGACTTGTGGACAAACCTGTGGGCCCTTTTGAGTGTACATTTGAGGTGCCTTCTTCCTCCTCCGCCGTTATTTATGAACCCAGGCGAGGGTGCCCTAGTTTCTATTATGGACCCCCAGGGACAAGGTCCCCCCTTGGTCCGTGCCTCTTATGGAGGTACCCTACATGTCTGTAGGGCGTTCCCATATCGCTACCTGGGGACACGCTGAATGGCCTGGGGGAGGCCAGGAACATAAACGTGTTATTTCTGAAAGTCTGTTACTTCTCGATGGTTGTCACGTCCATTATTTATTCCATATTAAAAATTGTATTTTTTTGAAATAAGAAGGAGAACTGAGCCGTGTGAAAATTATAACACATAGATTTTGTCTAACTTGGAAAGGAAACTGTAGCCATGGTAAGTGCCTCTATTTCGCTGTAATTGTTGTTCATTGTGAGTTATTAAATAATAGAAAAGCAAGTATTTTATAAGAAGACAGTATAGCGCTACGTTAAGACTCGTTTACATTTATTTCGTCTCATAAGTTAATCGATTGCAAAAAGCAGCAGTAAAAGCAACAAAGGAATTGACGTTTAACATGATCTTCTTTTAACTTTATTGTAAAACGTTTTACTTATCGTTTTAGTAGTATCTTCAAATATCTCTTTTGTTACTTTTTGTTTTCTCACATTCTTTTTAACTCGCAGCTTAATAAGCTGCGAGTTTCATTAATCAGTTTCATTTCAGAGTTCAGTGAGGTAACACCAAAATTGAATTGGATATTATTCCTGTCTGGATTTATTTTTGGTGAGGTCATAATCAATTCTAAGTGAGTTGTTGACCTGAGTTAACTTTAAGAGGATTATAAATTGGAATCTATTTTGCTTTTAGTTTGACCTATATTTTGATATTTGTTAATTCAGTATTTTTTCTTGCATTAATATTGAGACTTTTTAATTTGTGTGGCGATTGCGATAGCCATGAAAAGCACTGATGAAACGCCTGAACTTGTATATTCTCCGGTTCTGAGTTTTATTCAAAGCAATTTGCTAAGTGGAATTGAGGATGACATTATCAAAAGACATGTTGTGGGGTTTTTGGATGTGAACATAGTCAAAGAAGCTAAAAGTTTACTGTGGCAAATAAGTGCACCTGAATCGGATTGCCCAGTACGCAAAGGGAACAATGTACTTTCTAGTCATTTTAGTGACATTATTTCTCTGTTAAGATCTCTTGACAGTAGCGACACTTTTGTACTTATGTTTGTGATAAAGCAACCTACAGAGGTGCCATGTCTCCCTGAAAATGCTTATACTTCTTTACTCTCTAAGTTTAATGAGCTACAACAAGTGGTTGTTGAAATGTCAGGGAAACTTGACAATTATCAGTTGAATTTTCCTCAACTTCCCAAACCTATCCCAGCAATTGACACTCATACGACAGTGATCGTCTCTAAAGAGCCTTCAGATCTGTCTGATCCTATTAAACGCAAATTTATCCTCGATCAAATAGCTGGGCATGAATTAGTTTGTAGCGTGAAACCTGTTAATGACAGATGGTATGTCAATATTGATAAATCTGCAACTGAAGATTTTTGTACATCAGTTCAGAACTTTATTACCGGAGCAACAGTTAAAGTACGATCCAAGCGCTTCTTTGGGATTCTCAGAGGTTTCCCAGTTGATATTGATCTTTCAATTATTAAAAGACTGCAAGGTATAATAAGTGCAAATCGACTGGGTCAGACTACGTCAGTCAAGCTTGAATTTGAAGATTTTTTCACTCAGTCTGCTTATTTCAAAGAAGGAATTAAAGTTGGATATGAATTTTTACGAATTCACGAATTTAAGGAAATACCTAAATGCTGCTTCAAATGCCGATCATACGATCACTTTCAAAGTGCTTGCACCAGCAATGTCCCGAAATGTGCCAGATGTGATAGGCTACATCTTTCTACTAAGGATAGTCCTTGTAGCGCTGTTCCCAAGTGTGCTAACTGTGGTAAAAATCATGCTTCTTATAGCCTGTCCTGCCCTGTATCTAAGGAACTAATGTCGCGCTCCCATGTTTTGCAATGACTTTGGAGTTTTCAATAATATCGTTTAATATCAATGGTACAAAGGATAAGGACTTCGTTATTGATGAGCTCTACAATGATTTTGATTTGGTCGGTTTACAGGAGCATCTTCTTACAGACTTTAGCATTAACGTTTTACGTCGAAGCCTTCATCATGATGTGTTTTTTACTGCTGCCACAGCCACAAGAGGCCGCCCATCCGGTGGGCTAGCTTGTGTTTTTAAGCGCAATCCTAATTTGGTTTCGCCGGTGATTTTTTACTCGGATGAGTTTTTTTTGGCTGTTCGTATTTGCACTATAGTTTTCATTAATTCTTATCTGCCTTATGATGACCGTTCTTTCAGATCGATGGCTAGATATGCTAAAGCTTGTAACACGTTGAAGTTTTTAGTGGAAAAAATTATTTCTATTTCACTAATTTATATGATCATTGGTGACCTCAATACGGATATAAATTAGTCATCAGTGAGAAGTGATTTGTTGTTAGATTGCCTTCCATCTTATCATATTATACCCAAAACTCATCCGTATTCTTATATTCACCATTCAGGCAGTAAGAGCAATATTGATCACATTATTTGCTCACCTAGTCTTACTACATCAATTGTGTTTGTACATGCTGAAGAACAAGACTTAAACCATCTTCCTATTTCACTTACTCTTACGCTGAATTTAAAACCTGCAAGTATTTGTAAAGTACCCCGGTCTTCAAAATGGTTTGAAAAAAAGTAATTGGAAGAGAGCGGATGTTCCTCTCTATGCGTTTACACTAACGAACATGCTGTCTGCTATACCAGTTCCCTATCATCTGCTTCAGACCTCTATACAAGTGAATTGCAAAAAGGACCTAGATTGCTATTGTAATCAAATAATTAAATGTCTAAAAGATGTCGAGGCAGTTGCAGTGCCGCTACAACGTGTTAGATGTGGTACGCAAAAACCTATTTGGTCTTTAGATCCTAACTTAAAAAGTTTGAAAATAAAGCAAAGTTTTGGTTAGAAGTCTGGAATGAATGTGATAGACCGCCTTGTGGAATTGTATCTGACCTTAAGCGTAAGAAGCGCAGTGAATATAAAAAATATCTTGAGTCAATGCGTTATCGTGGTATGGATTTTCCAGTGTCAAAGAGAGATTGGCGAAAAGTTATTAATTCTATAAATGATGTGCCAAGTAGTGATTGTCTTCCTGCATCTGCTTGGCATGGCCATTACTCGTCTATTTTTTCTAATGTTAATTACCGTGTGCATTCTTTGTATACTCATTCTCTTTCTTCTATTTTTAGAACCCCTCTATCTCAGCGTCTTTGTGTTCCCATTTCTCTTTCATCCGTAATTGAAGCAATTAAGAAACTTAAATCAGATAATGTACATAATGATGGTATATCTAGGTTTCACCTTTTATTAGATTGCTCCCCCTTATTGACCATATTCACCTACTTCTCCAGATGTGTATTTGTACTTCTAGTGTGCCGGAGAGTTTTTTGTGTGGTACTGTTTCTTTAATTTTAAAGAAGGGAAATTCTCCTTTAATTTGCTCTTCTTACCGACCTATTACTGTCTCTTGCACTTTTAGTAAAGTTCTTGAGCATGTATTACTACCTTTTGTGACTAATATGCTTGAGAGAGATGAGTTTGGATTTAAGCCCGGAGTAGGTTGTCAACATGCACATCGTGTATTATCTTCTTTGCTCCTTGAAAATTCTTCTAAGGGAAAGATTATATATCTTTATACTTTAGATCTATCAAAAGCTTTTGATAGTGTATGTCATAGTCAGCAGTTCGTGGTTGCGGTGTCAATCTATCGGTTATTTTGCTTCTTTGGTACTGGTACTCTAATTCTTTTCTTCGGCTGAAATCTGCACCAGCTTCTATTAATAAATTGAAAAGAGGTTCAAGGCAAGGTGGAGCTTTATCTCTCACCCTATTTAATTTATGTGTTTCACGAGCTCTAGCAAAGATATCGGCTACCTCTCCAGTTTTTCTGATGTTTCATACTTGGCCTACGCTGATGATCTGCTTCTTATAAGCCGTACTAAAACTGGTTTATCTAAGATGGTTTCTTGTATTGCCACTTCTTATTCAGACATAGGCCTTTCTCTTAATGTAGATAAATGCAAATTTCTTTCTTTCTTTCAAACATCTAAGATGGTTTCTTGTATTGCCACTTCTTATTCAGACATAGGCCTTTCTCTTAATGTAGATAAATGCAAATTTCTTTCTTTTAATAACATTTCTAGTACTTCCCTTCGCTGTAATGGCTTTACTATCCCTCTCGTATATTCTCTTCGATGGCTCGGTATTTCTATTACTAATAGTCTTCCGAGTTTGCGCCAGCGCACAGTCTCAGATATTAATACGAAAATTAAATTAGGATATGTTAAGATTGTTGCCAATAGAGTTGAATATAATATACTCGTGTTGGCCAAGCTCTACTCAACTTTTTGTGACCATTCAATTATTTTGCTTCTGGAATTTTTCTCCTTCTTAAGAAAAATGAGTTAAAAAGAATCCGGATTGATTGTTTTAGATTTTGTAAATTTTTGTTGTTTCTTCCACCTTGGACCATAAACCGGGTAATTATTAATAAATTTCTTGTTCCTAATATTATTGAAAAACTGGAAGCTCAACAGAGAAAACTGTCAAATACCGCTTGTATCCGTTTTTCTCCGCACCATCACCTTATCAGGTTTTTTCAGTCGTAAGGTATTTTTCTTTTATTTGTTTATTTGTTTTTCTTTGTTTGGTCACTCCACATTTTTTAGTATTGTAAAGAGTGAGTAAAATTCAAATAATGATATTAATAATGGCAGCTTGTGTCCATATTTCTGTATATTAATGCTTATTAGATTCCGCAAGTTGTGAGTTTTTTTTACTCTTCTTCTTTTCCCCGTCCTTTCATGTTATTTCTCTTTTGTTTTAGTTTCTTTTAAATTTTTATGTGTTACTCTGTAACTGGTAATCTTTGATTTCTATATTGATTTGTGTTGCATTTTATAATGTTTTAAAGGTAATTACTTGGTAAGAAAAAAAAAAAAAAAAAAAACTTTCATCCTAATCCAGCAATTGAGAGAAATATGTACTTGAACGAGGTTTTGACCTTACTCATCTATCCAACTACCTAGGATCAAATAGTATAACCGAACCATCAACCAAATAGAAATGTCCAAATCCATGCAAATTCGTCATCAATAAATGTAAGTCGTTGTAAATTTACAAGCAAAAGCACCTTAAATCTAGATTTATTACATTCTTGTTTATTTTGACCCTCACCGGTATATGTCGACAATCAAAGATATACTCTGGTGAATATCCAAAAGAAACGAAAAAAAAAACAATCCTTAAAACCCAATACTTATCTCTGGTGAATGAAACAAAGAGGGCAGAAGAAGTAGCGCATCACGTTCTTTCAATATTTTTAATATTTGGTGCTCCAGCCATATTGTAATTCTAGAGAATTGTGCAATCAAGTCATATCCGAAATTTGCGCGTCGTGGAAAGATGTTAAGATAGTTCATGGAAAGCCTCGTTATAGTCATAGCATCTTTTTTTTGCCTAGCGAACAAATGGCAAATATTGATACCGAAAAACAACTTACAGAAATTGCCATTGCTTTTGAAACCGAAGATCAGCTTGAAGAAATAAGTAATACATCTGAAAAAGACTAAGCGGTGTTCTTACCGAAAACCATATTCCAAAGAAACCTTTTGAAGAGGACTTGCAAATTACCACGTTTTCGCACCAAATTGTGGCTGAAAACACAAGTTAATTTCTATAATAAGAAGGGTAGCGAAAGGAAATCTTCTGCTGCAATCAACAAAAATTTTATGAACATTACAAAAACAGTTTCCTCCTGCTCAAATGGGTGATACTGTACGAATACAAGTCCCTGATATCGACCGTGGTCGCACAGATAACCGACATGCTTTAGCAGTTGTTGAAAAAGAAGACTCTCGACTTCTATAAATTTGCAAGTAAAAATGGTACCTTCGAGCAGCTTTACACACGTAATTAGTTTGCAAATTGCAAACATCATGCATTGGTGCATGGTGAATATCGACATTCTCCGATAAAAGTAAGAAATAAGGATATTTAGCAAATATTTCGGACATACACCAAGCAACTATGTTTTTGTTGGCAGCCCTCCTCCCGAAACTTCTATTGCTACGAATGGAACCAGAAATTCAGCCTCGGATATATCATCTCAAACCCCGTATCGACCTCGGACCGCACAAGGAAAATCCCCTCTGAACATCGTTGACCAAGGTGGCACCAATGTGGCCACCTGGAACGTCTTGACGCTGAACCAACCTGGTTCGAAGCTTCTTTTAGCGAAAGAACTAAAAAAATATAAAGTCACAATAGCTGGAGTCACCGAAACACACCTCCCTGGACATGGTGAAGAGGACATAGGTGAAGGACGCACATTGCTGTGGTCTGGCGGTAGCCAAAGAAGAGGAGGCGTTGGCCTAGTAATGAACAGTGCTGCACGTAGGGCCCTCCTGTCGTTCAAACCAGTATCGCCTAGACTCCTGACCGCAAGACTGGATGGGAAGCACGGAAAAATAACTGTCATTACGTGCTATGCCCCCACAAACGACGCTGATGAAGAAGACAAGGACGATTTCTATAACCTGCTTAGTTCTGAACTATCTTCTGTACCTCCCCATGACTACCTCCTCCTCCTAGGAGACTTGAATGCAAGTATTTCAAACAAATCAGGCCTGTGGGATCTCGCTGTTGGACCTGTTACAGTGGATAGCCTAAACGATAATGGAGAGAGGCTGCTGAATTGTTGTCTGGCCCACAATCTAACGATTGCGAACACATGGTTCCAGAGACCAAATATAGCCAAGTACACCTGGTATAGCGATGATGGATCAACAAAGAAGATGCTCGACTGCATCATCGTACGTCGACGATGGCTGTCGTCTGTCCAGAATTGCCGCACCTACCGTGGTGCCGAGCTCGGGAACACCGACCACTGGCTGGTAGCAGCCAATATTAAGATCCGTCTCTAAGCTATGAAGAACAGCCAGTCTTCTCAGAAAATTGATGCCGGTCACATCCAACAGGACCCCGCTCTGGCTGAGTGGTACCATGTGGAGATATCCAACAGATTTGAGGTCCTTGGCCAATGCGATGATAGTGAATTTGCATGGAAGTCCTTCAAAGAGAACACTCTTGCGGCAGCAACTGACGTTGTTGGAATGAGGCAACGGAAGAAAAAAGACTGGATCAGTAATCACTCCCTTGCCATCATAGAGCTCAGGCGAGAAGCACGTCTTGGCGGGGACATGGCTACATACAGACTGCTCCACAAAGAGCGCCATTCCATGTTGCATAAAGACCGCAAGGCTTTTATTTACAGCATGGCATCCGAACTGCAAGAGGCCGCCAAGAAAAAGGACATTGGAGCCACCTACAAGATTCTTCGTGAGCTGTCAGGTAAGCACACTCAAACTACGTCATACCTTCGAAGCGCTAGTGGTGAGAATATCTACGACCAATCACAATGCCTCCGCCAGTGGGAGGACCACTTTGAGAAGCTGCTCAACTCAGATCCACAAGACCAGACGGACCATGAGCTAGCAGCTGCTGCGGCTACTACCATAACTGCTCCTGATGGTCCTGAATTTACAGCGGAGGAGATAAAAGCTGCCACCCGTAAGCTCAAGAATAATAAAGTGCCAGGAATATGTGGCCTAACATCGGAATTCCTTAAAAATGGGGGTCCATCCATGATCCTCTGGCTACAAATGCTGTTTAACCTTGTGTGGCACTCTGAAAAAATCCCCTCAGACTGTAAGAAGGGCCTACTTGTGCCAATCTACAAGAGGAAGGGGAGCAAAGCAGAATGTAGCAATTATCGTGACATAACTTTACTCTCAGTTCCTGGAAAGCTCTTCGCTATGCTACCTCTCAAACGGGCAACAAGATACCTCCATGCCCTGCGTCGCCCCCAGCAAGCTGGCTTCATGCCAGGCAGGTCCACCACCGAGCAAATCCATACGATTAGACAGCTAGTAGAGAAAAATCTTGAATATAAGAGGAAGGCGTACATTGCCTTTGTTGATTTTCGATCTACCTTCGACACTGTCGATAGGCAGTCACTATGGCTAATCCTCCATTCTGCTGGCGTACCCACGAAAATCGTCCGTCTCCTCAAAGAACTGTATAATAACACTGAAAGTGCGGTGATTGTAAATGGACGGCCTTCTGGATATTTCAAAATTAAAAATGGTGTCCGGCAAGGATGTGCCACTGCACCTGAGCTCTTTAACTGTGTAATAGACCATATCCTGAATAAAACACAGCAGGTGCAGCCGTTTGGCATAGGCTTTGCTGGAAGAGTTCTTTCTGACGTCGACTTTGCCGACGACGTGGCGCTAATATGCGAAAACATTAGTGACCTCAAAACTACACTGGAAACACTGGCCTCTGCCGCTGAGAAATTTGGTCTGAAAATATATTGGTCGAAGACCAAGATAATGCCCGTTGAGAAAACGCCGTCCAACCCCCTGTCATCTGTGGAAATTTGTGGCCAGACTGTAGAGGTAGTCAAGTAGTTTACCTACCTTGGTTCAATTGTCTGCTCAAACGGAAGCCTAGATGCTGAAATATCAGCAAGAGCGGCAAAAGCAAACTCTGTCTTCGGTTGCCTTCTAAAAACAGTCTTCCATAAACCCCAGATCAGCCGTCTCACCAAAGCACGAATATACTCTGCTTCGGTTGCCAGCATTATGCTCTATTCTGCTGAGACTTGGTCGCTGACTCAGACACAGACGCTGAAGGTAGATGCCATCCAAACGAAACACCTCCGAAAAATAGAACGCTCCCGATGGCCCGACAGGGTACGAAATTCAGAAATCCTCAGGTCCTTCAAACTCCCACCCCTGTCCGAGCAGCTTGAGTCTCGCTCGCTGCGTTGGTATGGTCATCCTCTCCATGTGCCTGTCAAAACACCTGCTCAGCTCTTCTTCGACTTTGACCCATCTGCAAGCGGTTGGAGGCGTCCTAGGGGAAGACCACCTATCAGATGGGCGGACGTCATCTATGAATGGCTCGCCTCCAGAAACATCAACCTAGCTGAAGTGACAACCCTCGCCCTGAACCGACCACTCTGGAGAAGACTGACGGCGCTGACGACTGGTTCCCTCTACGCTGGCGACGCTGCCGAGCAAGAGCTTTAAGTAAGTAAAAAAGTAAGTAATATATATATATATATATATATATATATATATATATATATATATATATATATATATATATATATATATATATATATATATATATATATATATATATATATATATATATATATATATATATATATATATATATATATATATATATATATATATATATATATATATATATATATATATATATATATATATATATATATATATATATATATATATATATATATATATAGATGGATAGATAGTCTCTCCTCCCATTACGCAGGTTTATTTGGAGTGAATCTCATTGAAAATGGGAAAATTCAGGCCATTAACGAATTTTTGTACATTAGACATCCTAGTTCTCTCACAGAAAGGTCAGCTTACCTAACCTTACCCATAGAGCTGGTTTGCATACACACAATACTCCATATATATCGATGAAGATTCTCCTGTAAATTTTTGTACAATCCTTAGTGTTTCACTAACCAAATGTATGTTAAGAGATATAATATGCCACCTCAAGGCTATTTATCCTCGAAAACTGGGAAGTTTTATCATAGACAATTCGCTCGATTTCACATTTTGGTCCTTTCAGAGCTGTGCTTTTTTTGCTGAATAAAATGGCCCGACAATATTCCTTTGTTGCAGTGCGGTCTAATTCGGTACAGAAAAAAGGGGTATTTCTCGTGCTACTCTGTGTTTCTGTACTACTGACGGCGCAACTACTGTGACCAATCTTGTTTTAGATTTGTAACTAAAGATAGACGCTTCTATATTTGGTTAACTACTTATTTCCGGGAATCTATCCCCAGCGCAAATTCCTAACAATCAGAAAGGAGAGTATATCGATCGCTCTTTCTCATCTCAGTTGAAAATGGTCAGAAATGAGGGTGAGGATTTTTGATAAAAAACGAAAGGTTGAAACCATCTGACAATTATGTTAAAACCTGTGAATATTTGGTTTATTTTCTTAATACTTCGAAATTCACTTACGGACTTAGTTGATTTTGAACTCGTGTGCTATGTGTGTAACACGATTGATCATGGTGATAGTTGCCTAAAAATGTTTGAAAATTCTACATCACACATGCACTCCTGTAAAAAAGAAGACAGATACTGTATGGTGAGTGCTTACATCTCTAATAGCCTACATATTTTATTGAACAAAACTCACAACCAGCTCCCTGTTGAGACTTTTCCAACGAGACTGCTAGTTGATTTTTATGATTCGATCTTCCTTATGACTGATTATATACATGGGGGCCCATAAGGGGGGCAAGGGGGGGACTTCAGACCTCAGCCCACCCCTGGCTGAATGACACTGTCTTATATTTGTATTAATTTAAAAAAAACCTTTTTCCACAAAATAAGTTTTTCAAAGAACAGTAAAGAGCTCGATTAAGCCAAAAATGGGCAGAAATAAAGTCAAATAATCTTCCAAGCGTAAAAAGCAGAAACAGTAATAGTAGTTGCCCCGAAACCTTCAACTTAATACTCCCAGTCGTTCTCGATATATTGCTGAAGTGTCTTATTAGCGACCGCAAACACAATGCCTTTTGGTTTAGTTTATAAGTAGCATTTAGTTACATAGCATCATGGGCCGATTGCATAATTGTGGGGGTTGACATGCCCAATATCCCTAAAGACATAGTTGCTGGACCGTTCTACTATGCTGAACAAAATAGTTTGTCTTAAAATTTTGACTGGATGTGTTTTGGAAATAAATCGGCTCGAGAGACGGGCTGATTGCCCTCCAGTCGCTTTTTACTATTAGAAAGGATACTAGAATGTTTAATTTTTGATTCGAATTAGCTTCTTTAAATATTTCAATGACATTTCTAGCTATAAAGAGTGGTGCTGCCTATGATATTGCTTATATGCCTTTTTGAAAACCTGCATGTATACAGTTTTTTTCGTTTAATTGGAAAGCCCCCTAAACACTTTCTTAATTTTCTTAGTGTTATTAGTTACAGTATCTGCAGTTGTAGTGTTAAAAGTATACACATAGTGCCTTCTGGCTATTTCAAAATTCCCCACAACTTACTATTAAAGGTTTAAGTTAATTGTATAAGTTATTCTTGAGATACTGCTTTGTTACCTTTTTGAAAGTCCAATTGCTCATAGTTTTTTTTTTTATTTAGTTCAACGTCTGCCTAAATATTTCTTATATTTGATTACTGAAGACATTGTTATATTCCCTTTGGATTATTGGTTACAAAATGGCTATCTCACGATTTCGATCGAATGTGTTTGGGGAAAAGAGGATATCAGGAAGGGGGACTATTTTCTCTCCATCACACTTGACTCTTAAAATAAATTTCATTTTATGAGATCTTTTGAATATTTTTGACCAAATAGTTATCTCAAAATTTCTATCGGATATATTTGGGGGAAATATGACGTGGGGGGTATATCTGCCCTCCGATAAATTTGACTCTTCAAATGGCACTTCAACTTCCAATTTCCAATCTAATGAGCCCCCTCTGAAGTTTATAAGACCACTGTTTCCATAAAAAACCTTAAATGTTCTGGAGGCATAGCTTACAACCCTTGCCCTAAGGACTGTGAGGGGGTTCTCATACTCAAAGACATAATTTTTGGACTTTTAAACTACGTCGAACAAAATAACGATCTCGAGATTTTGATTGGAAGTGTTTGGGGAAATGATGGGCGTTAGGGGGGGGGGGGGGTTGTCCTCCAATCCCTTTTGACTGTTAAAGAGGGTTCTAGCCCATTCAATAATCAACCGAATGAGCACTTTTCGAAGTTTCTACGACAACAAATGGTCATCTTAAAATTTCTATCAGATGCATTTTGGGAAAAATACAACGTGTGTGTGTAGGGGGGAGGGTATTTGCCCCCTGATCACTTTGACTCTTAAAAAAAGCACTATAACTTCTGATTACCCATCAAACGAGCCTTCTTTGAAGTTTATACGACCACCCTTTCTATAAAAACCTTATAAGCCCGAGGGCGAAACTTACAGCCCTTGCCCTGAGGGCTATGTGGGAGGGGGTCATCCTTAAAGACATAATTTATGGACCTTTCAACTACGCTGAACAAAATGGCTATATAAAAATTGATTGGATGTGTTTGGGGAAATGATTGGTGTACGGGAGGGGGGCTGGTTGACCTCCAATTAATTTTGACTGTTAAAAAGGCCAGAAGAACTCCTGATTACCAAACAAATGAGCCCCCTCCGAGGTATATACGACCACCCTTCCTATAAGGTCACCATTTCTATAACCTCATATCCCCCAGGACACAACTTACACCTCTTGCCCGGAGGGCTGGGGGGGGGGGGGTGGCATCCTCGAAGTCATAATTTCTGGACCTTTAAACTACGCTGAACAAAATGGCTATCTCAAAATTTTGATTGGATATGTTTGGGGAAGTGATTGACGTGGGGGAGGTGGAACTGGCTGCCCTCCATGAGCTCTTTTTGAAGTTCCTAAGACGTTTCTGTCTATAAGAAAGTGTCCTGGTCTAAAAATAAACAACAATACATTGTACCCACATTTCTCTTTACGGAGGCAGCGCTATCGTTCTGTCTGTGATATTTAGTTTTGAGATTTCAATTATATTTCATTGGGAGTGCCGATTAGGCCAGGTAAGCCCCCCCTAAAATTCAGACTATGGGCTCCCATGATCACATATTACACTTAGTTACGACACACAATTATACGCGTCTTTTAGGAGGGGGCAGGAAATGCATATCATAATATATATCGAACAATTTTATAGACTTATTACGGGCGGATCAGCTTTCCGAAAAAAAAACTTTGTCTTTTTTCACTCATTGAAAAGCAGGAGTAATTCAGGAGTAATATTTCAGGAGTAGTAATTCAGGAGTAATACTTTCTTTGTGGTGAACCTAAGGGCTGCCTCCGAATATGCTATCGTTGCAGCATTGTCTGCAACCTAGTAAAGGGCAAATCATTGCCTATAGTAGCCGAAATTTAAACAAGAACATTTTGAAGAAAAAAAAATAGTCAAATGACACATATTTTTCAACTTATATTATTTTTAAAATAGTAATATTTTTCAGATCCGACTGAATAGTAGATTGCAATTACCGAGAATTTTTTTTTTCAAAATTAAAAAAAAACATATACGCATCGAAAATATTGTTGAGTTGAAAAATGTCTACACTATTGATATCGTTATTGTCAAAAACCCTTAAATGGTGACGATTTATATCACTCCACCTTGAACAACAAGGAGAATCAAGTTTTTCCATGTGTAGCATCGATATGTATGTTTTTTTCTTTTTCCCAAGGAGTGGCCGTATCAAACTAGGGGCTTTGGAATATCGGAGAAGGCTCGTCAGAACGTCAATGAAAATATTTAGTGTCCTTTTTAAGTAAGGAAAAACATCCCCCCCTTGTCCTTCTTTTCCAAATGTCGTTTACAAAAGGAATAATTCCTTCCTCGTTCTCAACTGGCCGTCTTACTCCTGTCCCTACAAAGAATAAACCCTTAAATGAGGGCTCATCGTACCGGCTAATAATGGTAGCTACAACTTTTTGTAAACTTTTTGAGAAGTTGATAATGCCTGAGTTGGTTGATAAATATTATATGCCCCCAGATCGATGTGGGTTTCAGAAAGGACTAAGGTTAGCTCATGCACCGACGGCACTGTCGTCAGTTTTGATTGATGCTGATAAATCAGGAGAGCCGCTTGTTCTAGGGAGCCATGATGTCAGTCGTGCTTTTGATTCGACAATTCACGCCCATATCCTCATTGAATTGTATAAGCGTGGGGTCAGTACCTGTATTATTCGTGCTTTGTATGGTATGTATAATCATTTAACTGTCATTGTTAATCTGCCTGATGGAACAATTACAAAGTTGACCATACCTGTTCGTAGCGGAGTAAAGCAAGGGGCACTTACATCGCCAATTGCGTTGAACAACTGTATTCTCGAACCACAGTCCCAAGCAGTTTCTTCCTGTATTCTAGAAGGGAAAGGGATAGATGTATCTCTTATTGCTTATGCGGACGATGTGTTTAACCCCAGCCAAACGGTACTGGCGTTTGAGAAAAAAATTTCCATTCTGAGTCGAGAGTATTCAAAAATAAATCTTAAGTTTAACGCTGAAAAGTCAGAAGTGGTACTTTTCAACTGGAACCCAGTTCCCGAAGGATTTAATGTTGATCTTAATGGAGCATCAGTTGCTCCTAAATTAGAAATAAAATATCTTGGCCTCCCAATCGGTAACTCCCTTAAACTCTCGGTAGCTAAAAAGCTTCTCATTCGCCATTTCCACCGCCAGACGTCCAGTGCCTAAGGTTGCATAGTTTCCAATACACTTCGTTTTAATCACCAGCTACTAGCTAAATTATATAACTCGTATGCGCTCCCAAATTTTTTATGCCTTGCACCTTTTTGGCGTACCTTTTCGGCAACGGAATAAAAGCAACTCTGACGAATTTATTACCGGTATGCTAAATATCTTCTTGGCCTCCTCCCCTGGGTAAGTAATTCTTGAGTCAATAGGAGATTCGGTATTATTAATCCCAATGCTGCCATCGGCAGATGCATTGCAGCTTACAATAGGGGAATAAATGGACACCCGTGGTGTTCCCTTTTAAAACAATAGGTATTTCATGTTTACTGTTTTTGTGTTTGTTATGTATTCCGTGCGATTGTTTGGTTTATCATTATGCTTGTGCACTTGCTCTATGAGTTTTAACTTTGTTTTGTTTGTGCTTGTCTATGTGCTTGTTTCATTGGCTTGTGCTGTTGTCTTTTGTTTGTTGTTTATGTATACTGTGCGATTGTTTGGTTTATTGCTATGCGTGTGCGATTATTTTATGAATTTTAATTCTGTTTTATTTGTTATTTTATGTCTTTTTCTTTTGCTTTTATTTTTTCTTTTCTTATTTTTTTATATACTCCGTTCGTTAATGTACTTTCAACGGGTTGTAAATCAATTTAATTCAATTCAACTCATCATGCCACAGCGAATTGCCAAATCACTTTTGTTTTCATTTATTTTCATTTTTAGTTTTGAATATTGTTTTCAGGGTTGAACTTAATGTAAGGGCTACTCGACTCCTCTCACTCTCTATAATAAAGTTTAACTTTTCTGCAACAACTTTTCGAGAAAACGAACTCATTTAGGTGTATTATGATTTGAAAATGCAATAGAATTTTCTTAAATAAATGAGCCAAACCCTTTTTTTGCTTAACTTACATATTTGTCACAACGGTATAAAAAACTGGGGTTTCCAGTCAAAAGCTATTATGTTCACTAAGAGAGAGGAGTCAAACTTCTAAAGAACGAAGCACAACAGGAATACCTAAGACATAAAAAAAGTTTCTAGGACCATATTTTTAAGATCCGTTCCTAAAAGTATCATTGACCTAGGTTAAGGTGAAAGACCCAAAATTTACCGTAAAGTGCAATCAACATTAAACTTCAAGCTCAGCTATATTTAGCCAATTAGTAAGGGCAAAATATCTATGTATACTTTTCAGATGAAAATAGATAACTTCAAGCGCATCCACCTACTCTTACTGTGGTAAAAAAAGAAAAATAAAAACATCGGTCTATATGTATTTTAAAGTAAAGACCCAATAAAAAGTTTAGAATAGTTGTAGAAAATAAATGTACTTTAAACATTGCTTTACCTTAGAGTTCAGTTGTATTTCACAGCTTCTTTGCCTCTGTTTTATAAATAATAAACTAATTATAAAACCCTTCTTTCCTAGTTACTTGTCAGGTCACTAGGATACTACAAAATGGTTCCTCTTAAACTTTTATGGCCTCAAATCGAAAAGTTTTTCTAGACTTTAATGTTTCGTATTTGCCTTTTCCAAGCGAATTTGGTCAAGTGAATTCAAACACAATGACAAATTAATCCTTATCTTAAAGCACCAAAGATGGTGCAAATGAAATAGGTTTGTCTGAAATGGTTAAATGCAAAATTTACACAACCATATTTATCTTTAAAAAAAGAAGCGGAATTGAGTAGCCTATATTAACAATCGAATCGAAATTCCGGTAAAGAAGTCCACTTTATGCAGTTACAGAGCTTTAGGTAGTAGCAGGTGTCCCAGATTGAAAAAATGAGGTAAAAAAAAGAAAAAAGCGGAAAAGATAAGCGCAATATACAGCTTAAGAAAGTGCGGTTTTCCTTTGTAGGTGTAGCCGTTTTAGCGAGTCAACATATTGTTAATGCCTGAATTTTTGGAGCCTAAAAGCATTGTCAAAATTATCTGAATAGTTTTGTGTATTGACTTTCATGGTTCAACAAGGCAACACTGATAAAACTGCGAGAACCGCCTTAAAACCTGAAACAACCAAAATCGTGCCTCTTAGGTATGAATGCACCTAGGATGGACCCAGGGGGGGGGAATGTCTTTATTTAGATACCCTTGGTACTTTGATGCGGTGAAACTAGCATGATTCTGTTAGGTTAAACCTAGTAAAGTGCAACGTCCAAGATATCCGATTGAACCTCACTAACCCAACATAATCTGAGAAAGGTAAATGAAGGCAAACCCTCACAGCCGTTTTACCTCACAAAATAATAAATACGAAAAGTAATAAAAGGATGAAACTAGTTCCCTAGCATAAGGACCGATGCTGAAAGTGTCGAAACAGAATTAATTTTTTTAAGTGCTTTGTACTAGATTGTGCCATTCTCTTTTATTTCTTTTATAAATATTGTTTTTTTTAGATCAAAAGATACGCCCATACTTCAACTCTTGAAAACGCAACCCTTGATTCATATCAGACTTGGTCTTTGGAAAGAAACTGTACAAACAAATGCGAAAATCTTTGCCTTATAATGGGTGATAGGTTTAAGCTTCAAACTTGCACAACGTGCTGCAGTGAAGGTTTGTGTAACTACGGTAAAGGATCTAGTACATGGAACTCTTCGCAAGGAGTTGACATTTTGCTGAAAGCTGTAATATGTGCTTTATGGATGTTGATAAGTTTTGAAGTCTCATGATAGTTGTAACTGCCAGCGTAAGATCAGAAATTTCTAAAATACCTACTCTGGCTTTTAACAGCTTACTTTGGAGATACCTCCAATGCATCTCTGTTTTTGCTACCCAATATATCTTTAAACAGCTCCTTTAAGGGATTCAGCGACCAAGGAGTAACTGGATTTGGATTACCTAATCGTTACATGTGTTGTTGAAGCACTGATTGAAATGAACAGAAATATTTATTTTTTAGTTACCTTTTATGCTACATATAATTACAAGAGCTCAGCCAATGTGTTTCCATTAGTCAGACACTAAAGTTCTAACAGCTAGTGGCATGATGCTTGAAATTCAAGATTCAGTAACCCCGATTTTAACAGAGTTTGTCTCTGCTTGCCACCCATCTTCTTCTCTTGCTCAAAATATTGGCTAGATATTTGTTAAAAAAATATCCATTACATCCGTGCATCTTATGGAACTTATTGTGGTAGTAAAGTCTGGTGATTCCTATTTATGGTGATTCTTCATCTTTCCCATATATATGCCAATTTCTTCTATCCAGCTCTCGATATTTTCTATTTTATGTGCGATCTTTTTTCTAGTTTGTGCTCATTCCGTCTCCTTTCCATTACATCCGTGCATCTTATGGAACTTATTGTGGTAGTAAAGTCTGGTGATTCCTTATTATGGTGATTCGTCCTCTTTCCCATATATATGCCGATTTCTTCTATTCAGCTCTCGATATATTCTATTTTATGTGTGATCTTTTTTCAAGTTTGTACTCATTCCGTCTCCTGTAGACTTTTTTTTACGATTGTAAGTGTTACTAAAACAACTGAGGTTTTTGTTTAATTCAATAGTTAATATGATTTAGAGTAATAAATTAATTGAAATAAATTAGTCCCGAAAGAGCCTAAGCTTGAAGAAGTTAAATATTGAAGAAAAAACTAAAATATGACCGACTTTTAATTTTAGCAAAGAGGCTAATGTTTTAAAAGAAACATTTCATTTTTTTGGCTGAAACCAGGAGGCGTATCTGACAGTTTTTTTCTTCAAAGAATTGGGTACTGTTCGCTCAGTTGCTCTCTATTGTCCTTGAAAGCGGAATCATTATCAAACAAGTATTGACTTCGTGATGTTCGCAGATTGGCAAGGAGTGGGATAGAAGGCTTCACTATATCTGTAAATTCCACTTGATAAAATTGACGAATCAGATGTTAAAATGAAACCAAATTACTTCTCTAAGGCCCTTTAGCAGGAACAGGGAGTGGGGTTTTTAAATATCCTCTCCTTAACTCCCAAAGAGAATTTTGTTATCTTGAGTGTTTCTTTTCGCTGTTCTTATGAATTGTTCCCTTTCGAAACTTCTCAACATTCTTGATTGAAATAGACACTATAATCGTTAAATAATTTTTATTATGATTTTTTTATCCCAAAGGCTATTTCCATGAGAAGCTTTAAAGTTTATTCTTCCACTCGTTTAAGAGTAGAATACACAAACACCACCCTTTGGTCAAGGGGATGACGATTTGAAAAAAAGTTACCATGAATTGAAAACTTACCAAATTATAGTAGTCATTATAGATTTTGAGACTAAATTATTTTTTAGGCAAAAACATTTTATATAAAAATAGGATAACAAAATAAACAACTACAAACAAGCGCTCAACTAACTTCACAGAAGTCGATGAAAACGAGGATTGAGGTGGGATGAAAGTATTCGAATTATAACCCTAGGGTGTCAATGTGAAAGCTAGGAGATTTTTGATCGAATCCAGTTTAGATAATGTGATACACGAGTATAGACTCCTGGCTTTTGTTTAACTGCACAGCCTTCACCCCAGGATATGATACCCAGTAGATAAAAACGACCTGAAATAAATAGAAGAGGTAAATTTTGAAAAAATGAAGAAAAGGTACCAAAATACAAAAATATAGTTGCTAAAAGAAAATATTCACATGGAATTTACTTTTTTTCTGATGATTTTTTTTCTTCCTAAAACGGAACAGCAAGCAGAATTAGCTCCATTATCATATGTTTGGGACATTTTCTGAAAGATTTGTCTCATTTATTTCTTTGGGCAAGTTACCCATGAGTTTTGTCAAAAGCTCAAAATTGAATATTTGTGGGGGAAACTTTGGCATTTTGTTAAACTTCTTATTTCCTAAGCCATAAATACCGCATATCAAGTAGCATCTGGTTAATTTTTAATTGGGCGATTTCGAGCTGCTTTCAAATGTTATATGCGTTTCCCTAAAGCGAATAAGTGTCATTTTAAATGTCAATTATTCAACGTAATTTTATAGCTGAGCCTGTACAATTTTTTCTCATGAAAAAGTCTAAAAAAAAATTAATCACAGAAAAGATTTGCCTGCAAATAAAGTTAAAGATTGGGAACTTCCTATCTACTAGCATTAAAAAGAAAATAGCACACTTAAGCAACTCTTTTGGCTAAGTGGAACATTGTATTGTCAGTTCAATTTTGATCTTATTGTATGTTTAAGACACTTCCTGTACTGAACTCACAGTTTATATAATTAGCAGTATGATCTTTCCCTATCTCACCCATCATAAAAAACCGGCCCGAGGTGCAAATGCTCCAGAGAACCTATAAACATAAGTGGCATTAGATCTTTTCACGGGTAGACAAAGAATAATCACCTACGGAACAAGTACTGACAAAACCACATGGCCGGCTCAACCAATAAGTGCACAAATAAGTGGGAGGAGCTTTTTGTTTGCACCGAGAAGGAAGAGCCAGAAATCATCTGCGGTAAACTTACTGGATAATTATATAAACTGTGACTGAACTAAAGTAATTTTGCAAACTTTACTCCACGAGCTCGGTAGTAAACCGTAATACCTCACTAGTCTTCCCATAAGACGTTGAATCATAGTAAGTACAATTTCATAAAGAAAGAAAAACGAGCAAAAATGGGGTTTTTATAGGCCAAATGAAAATACTGAAAAAAAACAAAGCGAATATTTCGAGAGGACAAACGCCTCTCTTCTTCAGCGCGAAATAATGTATCCAAGAAAATTGCCGAAGAAAAAAAACAACAAAAAAAACACACGTAAAGTCAATTTAAAAAGAACCAAAAAACCAAAGAAAACACCAAAAACCTAAAATATGAACAAATCTCAATAAAAGCCAAATGTTATGAGAATTATAACCAAAAACCTAACAACCATAAAAGCGAGTTATTAGGTATGGTTGTTAGGTATTTGGTTTTAATTCTTATAATTTTTGGCTTTTATTGAATTTTATTCATCTTTTAAGTTTTTGGTTTTTTCTTTGGTTTTTTGGTTCTTTTCACATTGACTTTCTGGGTTTTTTTTTAGTTTTTTTTTTCGGTACTTTCCTTGGTTGCATTATTTTGTTTCACGCTGAAGAAGAGAGGCGTTCGTCCTCTCGAAATATTCGCTTTGTTTTTTTTTGTTTTTTTTTCAGTATTTTCATTTTGTCAATAAAAACCCCAATTTTTCTAGTTTTTATTTATTTATTTTATGTCAGGCCAATGTGGTTTAAGAAATTATCTAAGTACAATTTATTTTGTATATTCCCCACCTTGATATTCTGTAAATAGTATCATTCTGCAAATGTTCACATAAAGCTGCTACTGCCAAACAGTCAACCAGTTCGTAGTAACGAACTGTAAGTGAAGAACGACGGGGCTCTATAGTATCCCAAACTCTAAAAAACGTAATATTGATACTTATAGATATATCTAAAATCGAGCTTGTTATGCTGATTCTAAATATACGAGATTCATTAAGTTTAGTGTTACTCCTCAAAAGTTACGAACCTGAGAAAATTCGTCTGATTTTTGAAAAAAGGGGAAAACACCCCTTATAAATCAAGGAATCTTAACAAAAATCACACCATCAAATCCAGAGCATCTGAGAATCTTATTGTAGAGGTTTCAAGCTTACACCTGCAAAAATGTGGAATTTTGCATTTTTTTCAGAAGAAAGATGCGTGTTTATTTATTTTTTTCCCCTAGGGCTATCACATGGAACCAATAGTCCTCGGGAAAGTACTCATTCTAACGAAAATTAAAATGTCTAGGACCCTATTTAGTGACCAAAAGTATTTGGGGGGGGGGCAACTAGCCCCACCCCTTTGTTTCCTCAATGTTGACCGATCAATTTTTTTTTTTAATTTTGAGATTGCCATTTTGTTCAGCATAGTTGAAAAGTCTAGTAATTATGTCTTTGGGGATAACAAGACCCCCCCCCACATTCCCTGGGGAAAGGTCTATAAGTTGTGAATTGTGTCCATTGTTTACGTATAACATTCGTTATTGTGAAGCATACAGACACTTTTGGGGGGGAGGGGGTGAATTTTCTGCTCTGTGGATTTTCCACAGGAATAATTTTCATCGGAGAGGGAAGTTTTTGGGAGGAGGGGGGGGGGAGATGAAATTTCCAGGGGAAGTTTTACACTAGTGGAATTTGCCAGAATTCTATACGAAATTATTTTTATTTGTCTTACTTTATCTTTGCTGACCCAATTTTACGCGTGGAGATGTTAAGGAGAATCGTACAGGGGAGATTTTTACCGGGTTGAAATTGTGTAGGATATCTCTCCGTAGGGAGGGGGATTTTCCACGGGAGAAATTCTCCATTGGGAAGTTTTCCACGGCACAAAATTTTCTATAGAGAACCTTCTACGGGAGCAAATTTCTACTAGGAGTCAGGGAGGGGGTTATTTAAGGGAAAACTTTTACACAGAGGGGATTTCCGGCATGATTTTAAAGACAATCAGAAATTAAAGTCTTTTTCAAATGAAAGTGTGTTAAGAACAATTGTTCACCTGGAATCGTCCGCAAGAATTTTTCTGGTTGGAATTTTCAGCTAGAATGGAATTGTCTGGGATAATTTCCCTGGCGAGGGGCAGGGCATTTGCCGCGGAAAGAAATTTTCATGGAGAAATTGTCTGCAAGGGAAAGGAATTTTCCATGGAGGGGGGGGTCTGATTTCTTGTTACTATTTAAAAATGATCAGAAATTAAATAAAAAAAACAAGCTTTTTTCAACTGAAAGTACGGAGCACCTCAACACCTAAAACGAACAGAAATTATTACGTATATGAAAGGGGTTGCCCCCTTCTCAAGACTCTTCTCTTTATACTAAAGTTTGACTTTTCGTCCGAATTCTTTAAGAACGACTCCTGAAACACATGGGTCTCTAAGTAAAATAATAGACTTTTTTTAATTCTATAAAAAAAAGCTTTACTGTAAAGACTGAGGTCTTGAGAAGGGGGCAACCCTTTTCATATACGTTATAATTTCTGTTCGTTTCAGGTTTTGATGTTGCTCCTTAATTTCAGTGGAAAAAAACTTTTTTTTTTTTTTAATGACAGTTAGGACCATGACTTCTGCACAGGATCTTCTACTTCATTTGTACCAATAAGGTTAAAGGGTTTCAAAAGTCCTGTTCCTGTTACCCTGGGTCAATGAAACTTGCGGAAATGGATCTACCTCTAAACAAAGTTTTAAAAAGGTGTTTTCAAGTGTCTACCTCTACCATTCCCTATCGAGACTTCTTATGAGCCCTGAGAATTTGTAATATGTGATAAATACATTCAGAAATTATTTTAAGATCCAATTAGCGCTCGGAAATTTGTCCGCCATATCTTATCTCTCCTCGTTTGAGCTCTTCTAACTAAAAATAAAGAAGAAGAAAGAGGCCTAAACGCTGGTTTTCTGTCTTAGCAGCCGCTCTTGGAAGAAGCATGATCTAAACCAAACTTGAATTTGTCTTTTATAATTTATGACAATCACACCGAATATTTCAAATGAACGACAGAAGGAAAAACTCGAGAGCATAAACTTAAAAATACCTTCCTACGACCTAACTTTGAGAATAGACCCATTTCTGACAGTTTCATCAAACCAAAACAACTGGAGCAGGACTTCTTCAGAAGATGCGCAGCGTAAATATTACTGCAATTAGTGAAATTTGTAAATCCTAGTCTGTAGTTGAAATCAACTCCAAGATATAGGAATAGGCCCAAATTTCCGCGACTACTTTTCATTTTTTTTTTTTTTTTTAAACAAAACCTATTACAAAGTTGAAGAGAAATCGTAATTTAGATGTAATGTTGGTACTTACATGTTATAGCGACCACACTTTGTTCTTGATCTGTACTGAAACCGGTTTTCTGTGTCCACTCGGAGATAAGCAGCTTAGCCTGGGCAGGATAAAGTACTATGCAGGTATATTTTAATTAAATATTTAATATATGGATGTGGTTAGGTTAGGTTAATTTCGATTAGGTACTTCATATAATGCGTTCTGGCAGCCTGCTTTCCATAATTCTCTGTTGTATTTTCCATAATTTTGTTGCTAAAGAATTATATTTTCATCATATTTTAGTATATTCAATAAGGATTAACCCAACTTCACCTCTTTGGTGTGGTCACTATAATACGTAAGTACCGTAATGTCTAACTTACATAAATGTAAGAAAACTTTACTTAATTTTGTCGCTTTTAGTAGGATGTCTGAGAAGCGCAATCCTCTTCTTTTCTGAAGTGCCAAAAAGGAAACTTTAGAATATTCTATCTAATCATTAACACTTTCACCTATTTATGCAATAAAATAATTTTTTTTTAAGTGAACTAACAAAACATTATTATTTTGAGATTAATTCCAACCAATTCTTTCAGAATCCAGTTATGATGCTAAAAATACAATGTACTGAACGCATTTCAAAGCATACACACTTGAGTTCAAAATTCAAACAAAAAATTTCCAAACATTCCAACATAATTAAAGATATATTTTCCTTTTTAACTTACCACCGATATTACAGGCTAGTGGCCCACCTGAGTCACCTTGACATGAGTCAGTTCCCCCTTCAACATAGCCTGCACATATCATTCCGTTCTCAACTCTCTTAAACTGACCTAGGCTGCCCATGTAGTCAGACCTGCGGCAGATAGCAGTGTTCATAATAGGAACTGTTGCTGCAAGTAGACTTCTTGAGACAGAAGTTTCATCCCATGCTGAAAAATGATTAAAACGATGAAAGATAAGAATTTGCTTAGAAAAACGTCAAAATAGGCTGGTCTATTGTAAAAAGTGAGGTATTTAGCCAAATTATCCAGGAGAACTAGCAGATAGAAACTCTTAACAATCAACTCCAAAATCAACTTTGTATCTAATTTTTACATATAAACAGGATATTCAGCTTGAGCTCACTCGCAAAAAAATAGCTTTGCTAAATATTCACTAGAAATATCTGCGCAAAAGAAGGGGACTTTTTCCAATCCGTATCCATAAAGTTGGTGCAAAAGATCTCCACCCTACCTGAAATTGAAAAAAACGGGCTGAATATTCACTTTTTCGTGTTCCGATCCTCCTCCTCCTCCCATAATAATTATCATATTTTCTCTGAGTCAGGGAAGTAGGGGGTCGACCCGTTGCTCATGGGAAATGAAGCTTCATCAATTTCGACAATTTTGTATTTACTAATTCTTTATAACTCGAAAAGATATCATGAATTGTGACATTTCTGTTCAGCCAGCCACTAATGCTGGCCTATAATTAAAAAAAAATAATCGTCTTGAGTATACAAAACAGCGCTCAAATGGTCTAAAACATCTAAATAAACAAAAAAAAGTTTTAACTATAAGTAAATAGCCACGCTAAAACTTGAAACAAACAGAAATTGCTTCATATATGAGGTGGATTTCCCCTCCTCAAACTCCACTCTTTACGCTAAGAATAGACTTTTTGTCCCAGTGCTTAAACAAAGACTGTCCAAACAAAAGGGCAAGTATTAGCAAGGTAAGAATATTTTCTGGAATCCCACAAGAATGGAACAATTTATGAATGCAGATTCGCTTTAAACAATGAATTTTCAGTTTAACTGTTTTAAAAGGTGATTCCCAAACAAAGCACTTGCAGTTCCCCATGAACTATATTCGCTGCACTTACAAGTGTTTTTAATAAATCATTTTGAAAGCTTAGCATTAAAAAAAACAAGGTTGACGAGGGGAAGTCCTCTAATATGCGGAGCATTTTCTGTTCGTTTTAAGTTTTAATGTCCTTTTCTCATGACGTATTATCTTTCATTTGAAAAACATCACTCGTTTTAGTATCTAATTTATGTTCGTTTGTAATACCATTCCCACTTTTACCCCAATATAAGGTGGGAGCCATCCCCCACCCTCCCCCCAAATAAACCTCTCCTTACATCAATGTCTGAAATTATTTGTAGAACAACGTTCTGAGAGAAAATGCACATTCAGGGTATTAGCTTTTCATCGGTAAAGTAAAATTGTCCGAAATAAAGTACCGTCTCCCCAATAAGAAGAGAGCTGTTTCCCCCTCAGCAGCTATACTGCGCGGTTCTTATTACACCTATGCTCACGGTGAAATTATACACGGCAGTAAATAATTTCATGGAACCTCTAATGAATCAACTCATTTAAATGAAGCTTTAAAATGAGTGTCTACATTAAACGCTTATTTTGCAAGGACTGCGTCACCGTGCAGCACTGAAGACCGGAACTTGTGTTTTTTATTTCCTTTTTTGTCATCGTTTTTATTTATTTATATTAGTTTAACAAATTTAGCCTCAAAACAAGTATTTCAAAGAAAAGTAAAGAGCGCCATTAAGCCAAAAATGGGCAGAAATAGAGTCAAATAATCTTCCAAGCGTAAAACCAAGGGACACGGGTTAAATCCCTGGCGTGGCCAGTTGTTTGGTTTGAGACGCGGGCTAGTGGTGTGACTCTGTACGCTTAGCCAGAGTTGACCCAGCTCTAAATGGGTACCTGGAGAAATCTGGGGAAGGTAAGCAGGAAGGGTTTGCGAAAGCACAGGATGGCCCCCAGCTCCCCATTGCACTTCCTGGCTGAAGGGCCACGAGACGGAGATCATCACCGCCGGTTTGGACCTTAAAGGTCTAGTACCGTCACGCTTACTTACTTGTCCAGTAAGCCAAAAAATCATTTTTGGCTTAATGGAGCTGTTTACTTTTCTTTGAAGAACTTGTTTTGTGGAAAAAGTTGTAAAACTAATTTATGATCGTTTTTTATTGACAGTCTTTTTCATGAAAAAAATAATATTCTTAAACCTTTTCAGATTTTTTCTATAAGAATCCATAGTTTGAGTTACTATTTGCATGTTGGAGAAACTTTTTCTACAATTTTTAGTCCTGGCACAAACGGTATTTTTTAATTTAATTTAAAACTCTTGAAGTTGACCTGAAGAATAAAACTTAATATCATTCCCAAAAGATTCTACATATGGTATTTGACAACCTGGATACACTTAGAATTTCTATCGGATGCATTTGTGGAAAATATGACGTGGGGGGTGGCTGCTTTCCGATCACTTTGACTCATAAAAATAGCATTAGAATATCTGATTTCCTATCAAATGAGCCTATTCCGGAGTTTTTACGACTACCCTTTCCATAAAACTTTATATACCCTCGGGACATAACTTACGACCCTTGCAGTGAGGGCTGTGGGGTGGGGGGGGGGTGTCATCCTCAAAGACATAATTTCCAGACCTATCAAATACGCTGAAAAAATATGGCTATCTAAAAATGTTGATTATATGTGTTTTGCGAATTGATGGGCTTGTGGTGGGGTTTGTTGCCCTCCAATTATCTTTGACTATTATAAAGGGCACTAGCTATTTCAATTTCCAATCCAATAACCCTTTTTCGGAGTTTCTACGGCAATAAATGGCCATCTCAAAATTACTATCAGATACATTTCGGGAAAATACGAGGTGTGGGTTGGGTATCCACCCTCTGATTATTATGAATCTTAAAAAGGGCACTAGAACTTCTGATTATTAATCCAATGAGCCCCCTCCAAAGCTTATACGATCAAACTTTCTATATGAACCTTATATGCCCCTAGGGCATAACTTACAACCCTTACCCTGAGGGCTGTCGGGGGTTGGCATTCTCAAAGAAATAAATTCCGGATCTTTCAACTACATTGAGCAAATTTGCTATCTAAAATTTTGATGGAATGTGTTTGGGGAAATGGTGTATGTGGGAGAGGGGTTAGTTGCCCTCCAATCCTTTTCGACTATTAAAAATGGCACTAACCCATTCAATCTTCAATGGAATGAGCCCTTTTCAAAGTTTCTGTGACAACTACTTCGGTACGAAGTGCCCTGGTCAAAAATAAACAAACCAAAAAAAAAGTAAACAAATAATACATTACATTGTGCCCACATTGGTCTTTACGCTTTTGTGCTGCCTATAATTTTACACTAGAACACAGATCAGCTTAGTTTATTGAGTTTGTTTTCTTAAATCTCCTGAAAAAATGCTTTTTTCATATTTTCTGTATCTTTGTAAAGCAGTTAGGCATAATAGTCAGCATTTTAATCGTGACTAACATAATTTGTTTATCTTCTCTTTTGTCTTTTTGAATAGTTCGGCTCCAACTGCAAATAGCATCAAACATTTTGTTTACAGTGCATGGGCGTATCCAGGATATTTTCCGGGGGTGGTTGAGTGAGGAGAGGGTATTAAAAGAAGTTTGTCGGAGGAAAGGTAATAACCAAAAATAAAAAAGAAGGGGTTGAGCTTACATGGATTTTGTCTAACGGTCTTGAGACTATATAACTACAATCCAAAATTTTAAGGCACAAAAGAATATATTCGAAGTCTTCAGTATTTCTTATTTCTCCATATTCACGTTCATTTCTTCTTTTCATACGTTTAAATTAGACTTGGAAGACTTGCATAGCGTAAATATTTGACATCGAATTTTTGATCGTATTTTAATGCAAATTTTTCCGTGTGGTGTGAACAGGGCTTCTAATCCAAAAGACATGCGTTATTCTTACTTTGTTTGTCTTTAAGCCGAGGTCGACCCTCTTATCAGTTGTTGATCGTGGAGATTGCAAAATTAAAATTATTAAAAGCAATAGTGTATTTATAGCTAAGCCACTCAAATCGGTTGCCTTTTAATATTCCGGGACAAAGTTGCCTAAAAAGCCAAAACAACCAAAATTGCCTAAGAAGTTGCCGATATAGCCTGATCAACACCTGCAATTTTACAAATGAATGAAACCCAAATGAACTTAGCTCTCGTTTCCAGTTATGAAAGAAGTTCGGTATATATTAAGATATGAATAAGCTACATTTGACGCCTAAGCGGCTAGGAACAGCTCGAAGCCTGAAATATCGATCCTAGCTGCAGACTTCATAAGGATTCGTCGATCTTTTGACCTGACTTTTAAAGGCCAATTTAAAAGTGGGAGAAATAATTTAGGGAGAGGGGGCTTAAAAATGGCAAACCCGACCCTCAGACATTAGTAAAACAGTAGAAAAATAGTCTCAAATTGTAGTCTTAGAATAGCTTTTCCCCTATAGTCTATAAGAGCAACAGTGCGTAAAAGAGAATGATTTGAGATTGTCAGTTATGACCCCTAGCTAAATTAGCAATAATAGCCAAATCAGTTTTGTTTAATGAAATAATTTATTTATGAAAAGGCAGTAGTTAAAAGCCTTGCTTAAAATAAAACTGAATTCATCTTGGAAAATTAGTTCTTTAAAATTAGATTTCAATCGCAGGTCAAACTTAACAACGAAGAGTACGAAAACTGACATTTTCTGAGGAAAAAGATCTCAACCCACGTAGCGTTCCTCAGCGGAGACGCAAATTAATTATAAAACCAAAATAAAAAATTGTATATTAGTTTTATAATTTTTTTTACTTTTGCTTCATGTTCGACTATAGTACTTACCTGTTCGACTATAGAACTTATATTTGGGCACATTTTTTTTATTTTTGATACTCTACATTCCCCGCACTAGTACTACCCTAACCATTCACAGTCAACATAAAGCTGAAAATAAAATAGTCTGTTTTCATTTAGAGAATATCAGGATAGATCCAGAGAAAAATTTACCTTTAATTAGTACCAAAATTAAGAAATGAAAAAAAAGTTTGTTTTCAGCTTTTCTGGTTTACTGCGTAATGCTACTCTTTTAGTGCTTGGGTGTAAGTGCTGACGGTATTAGTAAAAAAAACGTTATTAAAGTAAAAAAAAATCTCTGAGGGTCCGAAAAAGGTCACTGGTCAGTCCTAGTCTCATGATACAAAGTTATATCCTTATAATTCCTGTCTATTCTGTGGATTAATCACTCAAACCGCATGGAATGATCTTCGCACTCAAGAAAACTATGATATAGGTAAAACATAAAGCTTAAAACCTTAGCGTTAAAGCTGAAAAAGTAAAGCTTATTTAAAACGAAGAAAGGATGGATAATGATAGCATAAAAAGAGATTACCTACGTTTAGTTATACCCCAACCCGATATGATACATTTCCGACCATCCTGCTCATAGGAACTGTCTGGAGGCAAGCAAATCGGTTGAACTTGATTTCCAAATCGTATAGCTTTGCTCAATCGTATAACTGCAACGTCATTATTGTACTGAGACGCTGGAAAAATATCCAACAGTATATTTAATATGTAAAAATAGAGGGAAAGGGGAGAGTAGACCCTGATATTTTGCATGGAGCTACTCCTCCAAGGAAACCGTGAAGACGTAAAAATCGAGGCTTTAGAAGCCAAATTGTAATTTTCCGAACATCAGACGACCTTAGAATTTTTCTGTCTAACTTCCAATTTCTTTGCCATTATATAACTAAATAACCCGTCTTTATGATCCGTCACTGCCTCTGAGTCCCATATTAGTCCCATTCACATCCCCGAATATAAACCACGTTAAAAATTAACCTTCTTAGGAAATATAATAAGATTCAGTTTAGAGCTCAAAGACTGCTGTAAGCACGCAGTTCATAGAACTATTCTGACTTTACTTTCTACAATTAACTCTAATCTTCCCAGAATCTACACATCTTGATCCGGTGAAAAAATTAAAATATTTTCATTTAATATTCTTAATTTTATCCCTACTTTTGGTCTAACCCACAATAAGTCAAATATCGTCTTTGATAGTGTTTACTAACGTAAGCATAGCGTGCCGCCACGAAGTAATCCGTGGGAGGGAGGATTGAGATCTACCAAGAGGTTCGTTTTTACCATGATCCAAAAGCGAGAATTTCTCATTTTTATCTTTTAATGCGTTTCATAAATGTATTTCATTTTCCAAAGGAGGAAACAACCCTCTGCCACCTCCCTGGTGGTGGTCATGAACATAATGATATTATGAAAAGCAGCTAATTAGTGGGGTTAAAGCTGAAGATTTACTTATCTTATAGTTACGCCAATGTCAATTGGCTAATTTGTTTTAGTAAGATCTTATGGTTCCATTGTAACTGAACCACCGTGTAACTGAACCCCAGGCAACTGAACCCCTGTAACTGACCCACCGTGCAACTGAACCACCATGCAACTGAACCATCGTACCACTGAACCATCACGCAATTGAACCACCGTGCAACTGAACCCCCTGCAACTGAACCTCCGTGCAACTGAACCCTCGTGCTACTGAACCCTCAGGCGACTGAACCCCCTTCAACTGAACCCTCGTGCAACTCAACCCCTGTGCAACTCAACCACATTTAACTAAACCACCGTGTAACTGAACCACCATGTAACTGAACCCCCGTGCAAGTGAACCACCGTACAACTGAACCACCGTGCAACTGAATCCCCATGTAACTGAACTCCCCTGCAACTGAACTCTCGTGTAACTGAACCCTCGTGCAACTCAACCCTCGTGTAACTGAACCCTCGTGCAACTCAACCACCGTACTTACATTGGGTAAAACACAAGTTAGAGTCTTTATATGTTCAACCTTGTTGGAATTTTTTGCTTCTTTAAGTCTTTATATAAATTACTGTCAAGATGATTTATAAGAATTGCTCTGTTTTCTTGTCACAAAAACAAAGAAAATCGAACGTCATAAACTCTTATATCCAGATTTATTTCTCTTTTTTATGTCTGTTAATGGGGGTTCCCTTCACCCTGTCATTTTCTACGCGTCTAAGCATTTACCCCACTCCCCCGCGGATTTCCCCTCCTCCACCCACAGAAACCCAATCACCTGGAAAATACACCCCTCGCGGAAATTATGGTTTTCAAAATTTAAAAATCTTCTTTGAGTCGTGTTATTTTTTAGTTTATTTAAGAAGTTGTAAGGGAAGTGGAAAAGAGGAATTTATGTGTAAGTCTTGCCCCCCTCCCGCCGTGAAAATACTTTATTCTAATGAAAGATCCTCCAGAAAAACCCCACACAAAAATTTCCGTATATTTCCCAATGACAAATACTATTTGTAAGCAATAGACAAATCAAAAAACTTAAAAAGGAACTGAAACTTCTGCAATGGGGTTATCTGATTGTTTTGTAGCTAGGAAGAGAGGGAGATACCTCAAAGAGTGCATTTTGATGCCAAAACATCTCAGCTCTCATTGAGCCTTCAAATATTTACAGCATTAGCTCTAAGGGAGAGACGATAGGAGGATGGAGGTAGAAATTGTTTGATAATCCCCAGGCATTTCTGGTCTATTTTTATAAGCCGAAAGTGATTGGAGACTAACCAACCGCAATATTTTTTTTTTTGGGGGGGGGGGATTTTCCACGAGTAGGTGTTTTCTGGGAGGGGGTATTTTCCGGTATGTGCTATTTTAAGCGTGGTATTTTCCTTAAGGGATGATTTTTTGCGGGGGGGGGGAGGGGGGGGTTAAATGGCGGCTCTCACCGTCTACATACTGTAATTTTTTTTTACCACTTTGCTTATTTTGTTGTTTTCATTTTGTGGTATTTTCTACGCTCGAAGTTGTTTATCGTTTGGTTTAAAAATGGTTAATAACCTGCTCCGGTGCAGTGGTTCAGTTGCACGACGGTTCAGTTACACGAGGGTTCAGTTGCACGGTGGTTCAGTTGCACGGTGGTTCAGTTACACGGTGGTTCAGTTGCACGGTGGTTCAGTTACACGGTGATTCAGTTGCACGGTGGTTCAGCTACACGGTGGCTCAGTTACAGCGGTTTAGTTGCATGTGGTTCAGTTACACGGTGGATCAGTTACACGCACACCAGTTCTTATATATGTTTTTGCTTAATAAATTCTTTTCTCCAAAAAAATTCTTTAAAATTTATTTTTGCCATTCTTTTATCTGCCTAAAGGAAATTGTTCCAAGGTACATTAGAATATGATATGCTGCTATGTTTTAGGTATAAAATATGTTGTTTCTGTCAATTTTTTCTTGACTTATGATACCGTATACATTCACAAAATCTCACAATTGGAGAAATCAAATTGGTTACAAAAAGATTAATAAAAACATCAACATGTTTGAAAGGCTTTGCAGGCCAGATTGACAAATATATCGGGACAGCTTTAACTCGTAGGCGGTAAGTCTGGCACTATAAATTAAAAAAAAAAGTCAAAATGAGCTTCATTTAAAAGGAGGTCTTTTTGTAGTGATGGCCCCATAAAGTCCCAACAAAGAAAAATAGAATGGCAGTCAGTTTTGGTAGGTCCTAAAATTGGGTCTTCGGTAACCAGGCCAGTGTTCTTTAGGATCTAATATCAAAATATCAGCTTGATATTTGGCTTTCAGTTGCTTCTAAAGTAGGAACGGCAGTTTGCTAGTTATTGTACCCTAAAGTAGAAATGACCCTAAAGGTCCGACGAGTACACCATATATGGGCATAGAATCCCACGAGTACACCAAATATGGGCATTGAGTCCCTAGGGAGAACACGTGGATAATGGGGTCAATGACCTAAAGTCAGTCATTAATCAAATTGTTTCCAGGCAAAGTTTAATAATGTCTGACAGGTACTGTCAATCATTAATCAAATTGTTTCCAGGCGAAGTTTAATAATGTCTGACAGGTGATGTCAAGATTGATTGATATGTCACGAAAGGGGAATTAATTTGTTGTTTCTAAGGGGAATTATTGATTCAAGAAAGGGGAATTAATTTGATGTTTCTAAGGGGAAGGTGGGGAAGAGATATATTGATTGCGTAATTGAAGGGAGAGAATTCCCGAGAAATTGATTACAAAATCGGTAGAACCCTATAAGGAGATCGTGACGGGAATCCATTTATGGGCATAGAATGACGAAATCGACTAAGACAATTGGATTTCTGAGAAATTGATTACATAATCGGTAGAACCCTATCAGGAGGTCCTGACGGTAATCCATTTATGGGCAGAGAATGACGTAATCAACTAGGACAAATGGATTTCTGAGAAATTGATTAAATAATCGGTAGAACCATATCAGAAGCTCATGACGGGAATTCATTTATGGGCATAGAATGACGTAATCGACTAAGACAAGCAAGTTACTTTCTTAATGTCCATCCTAAACCCATTTTCCAACTTGAAGTACTTATATTTTTCACTCACAACTATACTTTGCAGCTTTTTGGATACCTCAACACCAATAAATACTTTTCAAAGACCATTTCAGAGCAAGTTACTTTCTTAATGTCCCTCCTAACCCATTTTCCAACTTGAAGTACGTATCTTTTTCACCCACAACTATACTTTACAGCTTTTTGGATACCTCATCACAAAGAAATACTTTCAAAGACCATTTCTGAGCAAGTTACTTTCTTAATATCCGTCCTAAACCCATTTTCCAACTTGAAGTTCTTACCTTTTTCACCCACAACTATACTTTACAGCTTTTTGGATACCTCAACATAAAGAAATACTTTTCAAAGACAATTTCAGAGCAAGTTACTTTCTTAATGTCCCTCCTAAGCCCATTTTCCAACTTGAAGTACTTATCTTTTTCACCCACAACTATACTTTACAGCTTTTTGAGTGTCCCAACACCAAGAAATACTTTTCAAAGACCATTTCAGAGCAAGTTACTTTCTTAATGTTCCTCCTAAACCCATTTTGCGACTTGAAGTACTTATCTTTTTCACCCACAACTATACTTTACAGTTTTTGGATAACTCAACACCACGAAAAACGTTTCAACGACCATTTCAGAGCAAGATAGTTTCTTAACGTCCCTCGTAAACCCATTTTCCAACTTGAAGTACTTATCTTTTTCACCACAACTATACTTTATAGCTTTTTGGATACCTCAACACCAAGAAATACTTTTCAAAGACCATTTTAGAGCAAGTTACTTTCTTAATGTCCCTCCTAAACCCATTTTACAACTTGAAGTACTTTTTTTTCACCCTCAACTATACTTTACAGCTTTTTGAATGTCCCAACACCAAGAAATACTTTTCAAACACCATTTCAGAGCAAGTTACTTTCTCAATTTCCCTCCTAAACCCGTTTTGCAACGTGAAGTATTTATCTTTTTTCATTCTCAAATATAATAAACAGATGTTTGGATATCACAACAAAAAGAAATTATAAAAAAATTAAAATACATAGAACTATAATTTATTAATGTAACATGTAAGAACATTTTACAACTTGAAGTACTTATCTTTTTCACTCACAACTATACTTTACAGCTCTTTTGATACGTCAACACAAAGAAATACTTTTCATACACCATTTCAGAGCAAGTTACTTTCTAAATGTCCCTCCTAAACCCATTTTCCAACTTGAAGTACTTATCTTTTTCCCCCAAAACTATACTTTATAGCTTTTTGGATGCTCCAGCACCAAGCAATACTTTTCAAAGGCATTTCAGAACAAGTTCTTTTCTTAATATGCTTCTTAAACCAATTTTACAAATTCTAAATTTTTCCATAGTAGATAAAAAAAGCTATATCATAGCTGAGAATATTTTCTCGAAAGATAAGCAGTTCTATTTCAATTTTAAATTTTCTCAATGAAGTGAAGAAAAGTTAAAGTTCTCTTCTGAATTTTCTCAATGAAAAAGAAATTAGTTTTTATTCAATTCTATTTTTCGAAATAATATAAAAATTTTCCACTTTAGTTCAGATTTTTCTCAAAGGGATGAAAAATTTAAAATACTGTTCCAAATTTTCTCAACGAAGTGAAGAAAAGTAAAATTTCTCTTCTGAACTTTACCAAAGAACACAATTCATTTCTAATTTATCCAAAGAAAAAAAAAATCTTCCACTTCAGTTCTTTATTTCACAAAGACATGAAGAAATTTAATGTTCAATTCTAATTTTTCGGTGGAAGATAGAAAAAGTAATACCATACTTGTGAATATTTTCACGGAAGATAAAAAGTTCTAGTTCAATTTAAAATTTTCTCAACGAAGTCAAGGAAAGTTCAAGTTCTCTTCTGAATTTTCTCAATGAAAAAGAAATTAGTCATTGATCATTTCTATATTTCAAAATAGTATAAAAATTTTCCACTTTAGTTCAGATCTGTCTTGAACAGATGAAAAATTTTAAATACTATTCCAAATTTTTCACAGAAGATAAAAAGGTTCAAGTTCTCTTCTGAATTTTATCAAAGAACACAATTCAATTCTAATTTTTACAGAGAAAACAAAAATCTTCCACTTCAGTTCTTTATTTCACAAAGACATAAATACATTTCAAGTTCAATTCTAAATTTTCGGCGGAAGATAGAAAAATCAATACCATACTTGTGAATATTTTAATGGAAGATAAAAAGTTATAGTTCAATTTAAAATTTTTTCAACGAAGTGAAGAAAAGTTCAAGTTCTCCTCTGAACTTTACCAAAGAAGACACTTCAACTCTAATTTCTCCAGAGAAAATAAAAATCTTCCACTTCAGTTTTTTATTTCACATAGACATAAAGAAATTTAAAGTTCAATTCTAATTTTTCTGTAGAAGATAGAAAAAGTAATACCATACTTGTGAATATTTTCACGGAAGATAAAAAGTTCTAGTTCAATTTAAGATTTTCTCAACGAAGTCAAGGAAAGTTCAAGTTCTCTTCTGAACTTTACCAAAGAACACACTTCAATTCTAATTTCTCCAGAGAAAACAAAAATCTTCCACTTCAGTTCTTTATTTCACAAAGACATAGAGAAATTTAAAGTTCATTTCTAAACTTTTCGTTGGGAGATAGAAAAATTAATACCATACTTGTGATTATTTTCACGGAAGATAAAAATATCTAGTTCAATTTAAAATTTTCTCAATGAAGTGAAGAAAAGTTCATGTTCTCTACTGAATTTTACCAAAGAACACAATTCAATTCTAATTTCTACAGAGAAAATAAAAATCTTCCACTTAAGTTCTTTATTTCACAAAGACATAAAGAAATTTAAAGTTCAATTCTAAATTTTTCGTTGGAAGATACAAAAAGTAATACCATACTTGTGAATATTTTCCCGGAAGATAAAAAGTTCTAGTTCAATTTAAAATTTTCTCAACGAAGTGAAGAAAAGTTCAAGTTCTCTTCTGAACTTTACCAAAGAACACAATTCATTTCTAATTTCACCAGAGAAAATAAAAATCTTCCACTTCAGTTCTTTCTTTCACAAAAGACATAAAGAAATTTAAAGTTCAATTCTAAATTTTCCAGTGGAAGATACAAAAAGTAATACCATACTTGTGAATATTTTCCCGGAAGATAAAAAGTTCTAGTACAATTTAAAATTTTCTCAACGAAGTGAAGAAAAGTTCAAGTTCTCTTCTGAATTTTACCAAAGAACACACTTCAATTCTAATTTCTCCAGAAAAAATAAAAATCGTACACTTCAGTTTTAAGGTCCACAAATACATAAAGAAATTCAAATTTCCCTTCTAATTTTTTAGATTGAAGATAGAAAAGGTACTACTATGACTGTGATTATTTTCCAAGTAGATAAAAATTTTCACTTTATCTATAATTGTTATTAAATTCAATTCTGATTTTTCTCAAAGAGATGAAAAATTTAAAGTTCTGTTCCAAATTTTTCATAGAAGATAGAAAAAGTTATACATTGATTGTGAATATTCAACATGAAGATAAAGAACTCCACTTTAATTCTGAGTTTTCTCGAAGAAGTGCAAATTGTTCAAGTTCTCTTCTGAATTTTCGTAAAGAAGAGAAAAAAGTTAACTCAATTCTGAATTTTACCAATAAAAATGAAAAAACCTTCCACTTCAGTTCTTAATTTCTCAATAACATAAAAAATTTAAAGTCCATTTCTAAATTTTTCTGTTGAAGATAGGAAAAGTTATACTATTAGTGTGATTATTTTCCAGTGAAGATAAAAAGTTTCACTTTAATTCTAATTTCCTTAAGTTCACTTCCGATTTTTTTCAAAGAGATGAAAAATTTAAAGTTTTGTTCCAAATTTTTCATAGAAGATAGAAAAAGTTATACATTGATTTGAATATTCGATATGAAGATAAGGAGCATCACTTTAATTCTGTGTTTTCTCGAAGAAGTGCAAAATGTTCAAGTCTTCTTCTGAATTTTCTTAAAGAAGTGAAAAAAGTTAGCTCAATTCTGAATTTTACCAATGAAAATAAAAAAAGCTTCCACTTCAGTTCTTAATTCCTCAAAGACATAAAAAATTCAAAGTTCTCTTCTAATTTTTCCAAGAAAATAAAAAGACTCCACTTCAGTTCTGGTTTTTTTCTCAAAGAGAAGAAAAATTTAAAGTTCTATTCTAATTTTAAATTAAATTTTAGCTCCTTTGTCTTATGGATTTACCCATCAAATTTTTAAATTAGAAAATGAGTGACTCCTTCTATTATTAATGACAATCGTTCAAACTCGTTCATCTAACCTCCAAAACAATAGGTCAGGTTAGGTATAAATAAATATTAATAAATAAATAGAAACATTTCTACATGTTTAAGTTAGGTTAGGTTAACTTTTCATTAGCGCTCATGATAAGTTAACCTAACCTTTTCTGGCGAGTACGGTTAGGTTAGGCTAGATTAAGTTTGATTAGATTAGGTTAAGTTAGGTTAGCCCATGTACGCTTCACTTTGGTTAGGTTAGGTTAGGTGAGAGACATGCAAAAAGTTAGGTGTATGATTAGGTTAGGTTAGGTTAGATTAAGTTAGGTTAGCCTACGTACGCGCGCGTACGTAGGCTAACCTAGCCTAACCTAACCTAATCTAACCTAACTTAATCTAGCCTAACCTAACCTAACCATACTCGCCGGAAAAGGTTAGGTTAACTTATCATGAGTGCTCATGATAAGTTAACCTAACCTAACCTAACTTAAACATGTAGAAATGTTTCTATTTATTTATTAATATTTATTTATACCTAACCTAACCTATTGTTTTGGAGGTTAGATGAACAGGTTTGAACGATTGTCTATAATAATAGAACGAGTCACTCATTTTCTAATTTAAAAATTTGATGGGTAAATCCATAAGACTAAGGAGCTAAAATTTAATTTAAAATTAGAATAGAACTTTAAATTTTTCATCTATTTGAGAAAAAAAACAGAACTGAAGTGGAGTCTTTTTATTTTCTTGGAAAAATTAAAAGAGAACTTTTAAATTTTTATGTGTTTGAGGAATTAATAAATGAATTGGAAGCTTTTTTAAATTTAACTTGTAAAATTCAGAATTTAGCTAAATTTTTTAACTTATTTAAGAAAATTCAGAAGAGAACTTGAACATTTTGCACTTCTTCGAGAAAACTCAGAATTAAAGTGATGCTCCTTATCTTCATGTCGAATATTCAAATCAATGTATAACTTTTTCTATCTTCTATGAAAAATTTGGAACAGAACTTAAAATTTTTCATCTCTTTGCAAAAAATCGGAAGTGAACTTAAGAAAATTAGAATTAAAGTGAAACTTTTTATCTTCACTGGAAAATAATCACAATCATAGTATAACTTTTCCTATCTTCTACAGAAAAATTTAGAACTGACCTTTAAATTTTTTATGTCTTTGAGAAATTAAGAACTGAGGTGGAAGGTTTTTTCATTTTCATTGGTAAAATTCAGAATTGAGTTAACTTTTTCTCTTCTTTAAGAAAATTCAGAAGAGAACTTGAACAATTTGTACTTCTTCGAGAAAACTCAGAATTAAAGTGGAGTTCTTTATCTTCATGTTGAATATTCACGATCAATGTATGACCTTTTATATCTCCTATGAAAAATTTGGAACAGAACTTTAAATTTTCTCTCTCTTTGAGAAAAATCAGAACTTAATTTAAGAAAAGTTATAAATTAAGTGAAACTTTTTATCTTCATGGAAAACAATCAAAGTCATAGTAGTACTTTTTCTATCTTCCATCTAAAAATTTAGAATAGAACTTAAAATTTCTTTATTTCTTTGGGGAACTTAAAACTGAAGTGGAAGATTTTTATTTTCTCTGGAGAAATTAGAATTGAAGTGTGTTCTTTGGTAAAGTTAAGAAGAGAACTTGAACTTTTCTTCACTTCGTTGAGAAAATTTTAAATTGTACTAGAACTTTTTATCTTCCGGGAAAATATTCACAAATATGGTATTACTTTTTCTATCTTCCATCTAAAAATTTAGAATTGAACATTAAATTTCTTTATGTCTTTTTTGAAATAATGAACTGAAGGTGAAGAACTTTATTTTTTCTGGTTAAAACAGAATTTACGGGCATTCTGTTTTATATGTAAGAACAAATTTTGGACTTTTATTAACATTGTTGAGAAACTTGTTAATATAACAAAAACGTTTTATCTTCGGTTACCATAATCACAACTATGGTATTACTCTTTCTATCTTCCACCGAAAAATTTAGAATTGAACTTTAAATTTCTTTATGTCTTTGTGAAATAAAGAACTTAAGTGGAAGATTTTTATTTTCTCTGTAGAAATTAGAATTGAATTGTGTTCTTTGGTAAAATCCAGTAGAGAACATGAACTTTTCTTCACTTCATTGAGAAAATTTTAAATTGAACTAGAACTTTTTATTTTCAGTGAAAATAATCACAAGTATGGTATTAATTTTTCTATCTCCCACCGAAAAATTTAGAATTTAACTTTAAATTTATTTATGTCATTGTGAAATAAAGAACTGAAGTGGAAGATTTTTGTTATCTCTTGAGAAATTAGAATTGAAGTGTATTCTTTGGTAAAGTTCAGAAGAGAACTTGAACTTTCCTTGACTTCGTTGAGAGAATTTTAAATTCAACTAGAACTTTTTATCTTCAGTGAAAATATTCACAAGTAGGGTATTACTTTTTCTATCTTCCACCGAAAAATTAGAATTGAACTTAAAATTTCTTTATGTCTTTCTGAAATAAAGAACTGAAGTGGAAGATTTTTGTTTTCTCTGGAGAAATTAGAATTGCAGTGTGTTCTTTGGTAAAGTTCAGAAGAGAACTTGAACTTTTCTTCACTTCGTTGAGAAAATTTTAAATTGAACTAGAACTTTTTATCTTTCGTGAAAATATTCACAAGTATGGTATTACTTTTTCTATCTTCCACCGAAAAATTTAGAATTGAACTTTTAAATTTCTTTATGTCTTTGTGAAATAAAGAACTGAAGTGGAAGATTTTTGTTTTCTCTGGAGAAATTAGAATTCAATTGTGTTCTTTGGTAAAATTCCGAAGAGAATTTGAACTTTCTTATCTTCTGTGAAAAATTTGGAACAGTAATTAAAATTTTTTATCTCTTCGAGACAGATCTGAACTAAAGTGGAAAATTTTTATATTATTTGGAAAAATAGAAAGGATCAATGACTAATTTCTTTTTCATTGAGAAAATTCAGAAGAGAACTTGAACTTTCCTTGACTTCGTTGAGAAAATTTTAAATTGAACTACAACTTTTTATCTTCGGTGAAAATATTCACAAGTATGGTATTACTTTTTCTATCTTCCATCGAAAAATTAGAATTGAACTTTAAATTTCTTTATGTCTTTGTGAAATAAAGAACTGAAGTGGAAGATTTTTGTTTTCTCTTGAGAAATTAGAATTGAAGTGTTTTCTTTGCTAAAGTTCAGAAGAGAACTTGAACTATCCTTCACTTCGTTGAGAAAATTGAAATTGAACTAGAACTTTTTATCTTTCGGGAAAATATTAACAAGTATGGTATTACTTTTTCTATCTTCCACCGAAAAATTAGAATTGAACTTTAAATTTCTTTATGTCTTTGTGAAATAAAGAACTGAAGTGGAAGATTTTTGTTTTCTCTGAGAAATTAGAATTGAATTGTGTTCTTTGGTAAACTTCAGAAGAGAACTTGAACTTTTCTTCACTTCGTTGAGAAAATTTTAAATTGAACTAGAACTTTTTATCTTTGGTGAAAATATTCACAAGTATGGTATTACTTTTTCTATCTTCCACCGAAAAATTTAGAATTGAAATTTAAATTTCTTTATGTCTTTGTGAAATAAAGAACTGAAGTGGAAGATTTTTGTTTTCTCTGGAGATATTAGAATTCAATTGTGTTCTTTGGTAAAATTCCGAAGAGAACTTGAACTTTTTTATCTTCTGTGAAAAATTTGGAACAGTATTTTAAATTTTTCATCTCTTCGAGACAGATCTGAACTAAAGTGGAAATTTTTTATATTATTTGGAAAAATAGAAATGATCAATGACTAATTTCTTTTTCATTGAGAAAATTCAGAAGAGAACTTGAACTTTCCTTAACTTCGTTGAGAAAATTTTAAATTCAACTAGAACTTTTTATCTTCCCTTAAAATATTCACAAGTATTGTGTTACTTTTTCTATCTTCCACCAACAATTAGAATTGAAATTTAAATTTCTTTATGTCTTTGTGAAATAAATAACCTAAGTGGAAGATTTTTATTTTCTCTGGAGAAATTAGAATTGCAGTGTGTTCTTTGGTAAAGTTCAGAAGAGAACTTGAACTTTTCTTCACTTCGTTGAGAAAATTTGGAACAGTATTTTAGATTTTTTATCCCTTTGAGAAAAATCTGAACTAAAGTGGAAAATTTTTATATTATTTGGAAAAATATAATTGAATAAAAACTAATTTCTTTTTCATTGATAAAATTCAGAAGAGAACTTGAACTTTTCTTCACTTCATTGAGAAAATTTAAAATTGAAATAGAACTGCTTATCTTTCGAGAAAATATTCTCAGCTATGATATAGCTTTTTTTATCTACTATGGAAAAATTTAGAATTTGTAAAATTGGTTTAAGAAGCATATTAAGAAAAGAACTTGTTCTGAAATGCCTTTGAAAAGTATTGCTTGGTGCTGGAGTATCCAAAAAGCTGTAATTACTAGTTGTGGGTGACAAAGAAAAGTACCTCTAGTTGGAAAATGGGCTTATAAGAGATAGTATGAATATAACTTTCAATAGTATGTTCAATTAGTTGTATTTCTTGGTTTTGTGTTATCCAACGAGCTGAAAAGTATAGTTGTGGGTGAACGTGATAATTACTTAAAGATGGAAAATGGGTTGAGGAGGGACCTGCAGACTGAATTTTGATATAAAACGGTCTTTGAAAATTATTTCTTGGTGTTGAGGTCTCCGAAAAGCTGTAATTTATGGCTTCGAGTGAAAAAGGTAAGTACTTAATGTTCGAAAATGTGCGTAGAAGAGATTTTAAGAAATCAAGTTTCTCTGAAATGGGCTTTGAAATGTATTTCTTGCTGTTGAGGTATCCAAAATGCTGTAAAGTATAGTTCTGGGTGAAAAAGATAAGTACTTCAAGTTTGGTAAAAGGGTTTAGGAGGGATATTAAGAAAGTAACTTGCTCTGAAATGGTCTTTGAAAAGTATTTCTTGGTGTTGATGTAACCAAAAAGCTGTAAAGTATAGTTGTGGGTGAAAAAGATATGTACTTCAAGTTGCAAAATGGGTTTAGGAGGGACATTAACAATGTAACTTGCTTTGAAATGGTCTTTCAAAAGTATTTCTTGGTGTTGGGACACTCAAAAAGCTGTATAGTCTAGTTTTGGATGAAAAAGATAAGTCCTTCAAGTTGGAAAATGGGTTTAAGATGGACATTAAGAAAGTAACTTGCTCTGAAAGGGTCTTTGAAAGGTATTTTTTGGTGTTGAGGTAACCAAGATGCTGTAAAGTATAGTTGTGGATGAAATAGATAAGTACTTCACGTTGGAAAATGGGTTTAAGAGGGACATTCAGAAAGTAACTTGCTCTGAAATGCCCTTTGAAATGTATTTCTTGGTGTTGAAGTATCCAAAAAGCTGTAAAGTATAGTTGTGGGTGAAAAAGATAAGTACTTCAAGTTCGAAAATGGGTTTAGGAGGGACATTAAGAAAGTAACTTGCTCTGAAATGGTCTTTGAAAAGTATTCCTTGGTGTTGAGGTATCACAAAAGCTGTAAAGTATAGTTGTGGGTGAAAAAGATAAGTACTTCAAGTTGCAAAATGGGTTTAGGAGAGACATTATGAAAGTCACCTGCTCTAAAATGGTCTTTGAAAAGTATTTCTTTGTGTTTAGGCATCCAAAAAGCTGTAAGGTATAGTTGTGATGAAAAAGATAAGTACTTCAAGTTGGAAAATTTGTTTATAAGTTACAGTAGGAAAGGAACATGATATGAAATGGTCGTTGATAAGTATTTCTTAATTTTTTGTCATCCAAAAGCTGTATAATATAGTTGTGGGTGAAAAAGATAAGTACTTCCAGTTGCAAAATGGGTTTAGGTGGAACATTAAGAAATTAACTTGCTCTGAAATGGTCTTTGAAAAGTATTTCTAGGTGTTTTGTCAAACAAAAAGCTGTAAATTATATTTGTGGGTTAAAAAGATAAGTACTTAAAGTTGCACAATGGGTTTAGGAGGTACGTTAAGAAAGTAAATTGCTCTGAAATGGTCTTTGAAAGGTATTTCTTGGTGTTGAGGTATCCAAAAAGCTGTAAAGGATAATTGTGGGTGAAAAAGATAAGTACTTGAAGATGGAATATGGGTTTAGGATGGGCATTAAGAATGTAACTTGCTCTGAAATGGTCTTTGAAAAGTATTTCTTGGTGTTGAGGTATCCAAAAAGCTGTAAAGTATAGTTGTGGGTGAAAAAGATAAGTACTTCAAGTTTGAAAATGGGTTTAGGAGGAACATTAAGAAAGTAACTTGCTCTGAAATGGTCATTGAAAAGTATTTCTTGATGTTGAGGTATCCAAAAAGCTATAAAGTATAGTTGATGGTGATAGACATAATTAATTCAAGTTGGAAAATTGGTTTATGAGGGACAGTAAAAAAATAACTTGCTCTGAAATCGTCTTTGAAAAGTATTTCTTGGTGTTTAGTTATCCAAAAAGCAGAAAAATATAGATGAGTGTGAAAACGATAAGTACTTCAAGTTGCAAAATGGGTTTAGGAGGGAGATTAAGAAAGTAACTTGCTCTTAAATGGTCTTTGAAAAGTATTTCTTGGTGTTGAGGTATCCATAAAGCTGTAAAGTATAGTTGTGGGTGAAAAAGATAAGTACTTCAAGTTGGAAAATGGGTTTAGGAGTGACATTAAGAAGGTAACTTGCTTGTCTTAGTCGATTACGTCATTCTATGCCCATAAATGAATTCCCGTCATGACCTTCTGATAGGGTTCTACCGATTATGTAATCAATTTCTCAGAAATCCATTTGTCCTAGTTGATTACGTGATTCTATGCCCATAAATGGATTACCGTCAGGACCTCCTGATAGGATTCTACCAATTATGTAATCAATTTCTCAGAAATCCAATTGTCTTAGTCGATTACGTCCTTCTATGCCCATAAATGGATTCCCGTCACGAGCTCCTTATAGGGTTCTACCGATTTTGTAATCAATTTCTCGGAAATTCTCTCCCTTCAATTACTCAATCAATATATCTCTTCCCCACCTTCCCCTTAGAAACATCAAATTAATTCCCCTTTCTTGAATCAATAATTCCCCTTAGAAACAACAATTAATTCCCCTTTCGTGAATCAATAATTCCCCTAAGAAACAACAAATTAATTCCCCTTTCTTGAATCAATAATTCCCCTTAGAAACAACAAATTAATTCCTCTTTCTTGAGTCAATAATTCCCCTTAGAAACAACAAATTAATTCCCCTTTCATGACATATCAATCAATCTTGACATCACCTGTCAGACATTATTAAACTTCGCCTGGAAACAATTTGATTAATGATTGACAGTACCTGTCAGACATTATTAAACTTTGCCCGGAAACAATTTTATTAATGACTGACTTTAGGTCATTGACCCCATTAACCACGTGTTCTCCCTAGGGACTCTATGCCCATATTTGGTGTACTCGTGGGACTCTATGCCCATATATGGTGTACTCGTCGGACCTTTAGGGTCATTTCTACTCCCTAAATGCGCCAATAAATAAAGAGATGTCATGATACTATTGTCCAGTATGTTAAAAGCTACCTGTGTTTCCTGCAAACTGCATCTATTAAGTAGTTTTTCACCCACGACAAGTATTGAATCTGAACCTGAGAGTTAGGGTCACTTGAAATTTTTCTCCAACCTTTTTCTCGATTAGAGCAACCATGGATACTTTATAAAAAAAATATAATTTTTATTGCTTTAAAATGCAGTTTTTGGACGGATGGGTAGGGTTGGAGGAAGCACATCAACTATGATTTGTTCCTGTTTTTCTTCCATCTACGTTGATAACTTGTGTCTTCCTAGCATAATGGTTTTAGCCATTAATGACCCAATTGGTAGCCTTAGTATGTGATGATAATTTATTGATCTTCCTGAACACCAAAATTAGCAATTGGAATCCCCAACAAATTTCTCAGGCACTAGAATTAGTACCCCTAGTTTAAACTAAAAAAAGCCTGACTCGGGTACTGAAGATCCGACTTTAGACAACCCAGTTTTTGTTGAAAAGCTATGTTAGAATTGGACCCACTCCTGAAGTGTATAGAAAAATTATAATTTTTCATAAAATATCTGTTATTCATTTTCTCTGTCTACTGAAATAATACAGTCTTTCCTTCCAAAATTGGCAAAGGAGTAAATATTCTCATTCTTCACGGAAATTAATCTACATATTTAAAATAAAATTTGGCGAAGTGTTTGAAGTACGTCAATGTTGTTGAAATTAACTTAATTTAAATTCTTGTACAAGCGATTTGGAAATGCGAAAAAAACCTATTGCCTTTCACATTTAGGAAAATGGTCAGAATTCAAGGACAATTTTTATAATTATGCAAATAAAACTACACTGTTCAGCATCTTTTATTGGTTGTGACTATTATAAAAAAAATAAAAACGTAATATTAACAATAATCTTAAACTAATTCAAAACACCATATATCATCATAATATAAAGAAAATAACAACATGATATTAATAATAATTTTAAACCAATTCTTCAAAACACGATATATCATCAAAATATAATATTAGGCCATGTAGTAATATATTAGGTCATATAAAATAATACATATTATAAACAGGAAACATTAAGTCCTTTTCAAATCCCGAGCCAAAGGAGACAGCTGGAGAAATTGTTTGTCAAAAAAATAAATAAAAAAAAATTGTAGTTTGACAATCAATGTTGGAAAAAACAGCTTTTCTATTGCATAGACAAGCCAACAATTGTTTTTTTTTTAGATAGGGATTATTAAAAAAAATAAATAAACACTGTATTTTTCTGTCATATGTCCAGTGATCACCATCAGCAGGAGATAAAATGAAAATTTACACTAAACATCGAAGATTTCTCATTAAAGTGAGGCAAAAGACAAAAAACTCGTTTCTTGAGAAGATTTAATCTGTTAAAAAAAAAAAAAAAAAAACTCACGCCGATTATAGCTCTCATGAATAATGAACTTTCCTACATCCAAAATCTGCTCTTCACGGCCTGGCTGAAGAAGCGAATTGCCGCCTACAACGACTCTGAAATCGCTCACAGAGTAACCAACAACGCAGTGAGCTGCAGAAAGAACGTGAGTCGCTGAAATAATAGAGCCACCACAGATGTGCTTGAATCGACCGGTGCTTCTGTCTCTCCATTTTACTCCAACCTAGAAAATTATTTAAGGATTCAGATAATTCTACAAAACAGGACCTAATTATCACAAGATATATTTCAAGAATTTAACAGCGTAGAGAGGTCAAGATCCCCTCGTTTGAATTAAAGAAGTAATGTGTGAAAACTTGTGTATACCCTTTGAGCATTAGTTGTGTTCCTTTTAAAATGGATCAGCCAGCACAGGCTGATAGATGAGCTCTAAAATTATCTGTTCCAGCCTTGAATATATCCACTGATTCTAAATACACACACACACACACACATATATATATATATATATATATATATATATATATATATATATATATATATATATATATATATATATATATATATATATATATATATATATATATATATATATATATATATATATATATATATATATATATATATATATATATATATATATATATATATATATATATATATATATATATATATATATATATATATATATATATATATATATTATTTTAGTCTATTTTCTGTTAATTCTAGTTTAATTCATCAACTCTTTAAACGTGACCAAATTCACGGCACTGGTGCTGTAATTTTGTGTATGTGTACTTTACCATTAGGTTTACTGTTAGAAGATGTAATTTCATTAGTTCAGGTTTGGCCTATTGAGTAACCCAACTTACTGCCGATTAAGTTTTCTTCTAATTGGTCCGACAAGCTCAAAAGAACATAGCTTCAAACTAAAGAGTGAAAAAAGCCATTGTTTTTGTTTTGTTAGTTTTTTATCTTGGAAACTTTCACGCTTTTAAAATACCAGTAGCTGATCGTGTATATTTTATTTGGCGTCTTCTCAGCCTCACTACGGTCAAAATATTTCATGTTTCGTTTTCTTTAAGACCCCCAAAACTAAAATTTTGGATGTAAAAGAAAATTATAGGGTGCTAAACACTTGGTGTTCTACTAATTCAAAGTCACGGATACGTGCTGTGATCATACGTGCAGGGAAGAGAACGGGACCCCTAGCTTGTTTCGCAGGACATATACCAGAATGTGTCCACATATAGTAACGAACTTTTGATGTCAGAGCTCCATTAGACCCTTGTGGCAGAGTAGGACAGACGATTCTAAATTTTATCGTCAAAATATCTTCCCAAAGAAGCCATTGGATCTCAACCAGACTCAGGGGGGGTAAGAGCTAGCGTCCCAATTGTACTTGTTGGAATCTGGGATTATTCCAATAACTGTGTGTGTGGGAGGAGGGGTCTTTGATACTTGTCTTCAACAAATCCGGCAAAATAGAATCAGGTCCCAGGTAAACTTTCTGGGAAGTGAGGGCTAATGTTCTGTAAGATTATAAGTTATATAAAAATTATTTTTGCAGCAAGGATATTTCTTCAATCATTAGACACTACTTCTTCCCTATCTTATTTTAGAATTAACCAATTTAATCTTTTTTTCCAAGAATATATTTTGGTTCAGAAGATAAAACATAAAATGACAGAACAGTATTATTATTTTTTTTTTAATGAGCCTTTTTTGTGACGTGAATGCAAAAACAAATTTGCAACTCAAGAGCTACTAGCATTCAACAAGACAAAATTCGGAGATATAGTTCGAGTTGGCCCAGAAACATAATTAAAGGTAAGTAGCTCATATACTGACCTAGATTGTTGGGCAGATGCAGAGGTGGAACTGATGCAAACTGAGGTTCTTTGCCACCCTGCCAGCACTTATCCTAATTGAATAGGACGACATCTACATGTTTTCATTCTTACCTCTTTTTTTCGCAAAATTACATGGATACAGGTAATGATTAAAAGACAATTATTGAAGCAACAGCTTGGGAAGTAAATATTTTGTCAATATATGTTGGTACTAGTCTAAAGTGTCTGGCAAATTTGACAGCTTTGTGATGGAGTACGGTAGCAAAATCTTTAAATTAAGGCAACCTCAAAACTTTATGGCTAAAAAAAACAACCTATGGCTTAAAATTACTGAATAAATAGTCAGTTATAACTGTTAATTTCTAAGGACTATTTATATAATTAATTTAAAAAAAATTTCCAGAAAATAAGTTTTTCAAAGAAAAGTAAAGAACTCCATTAAACAAAAAATGAGCAAAAATAAAACCAAATAGTTTATCAAGCGTGAAACTACCACAAATCAGCATCGATAAATAAATGAAACCCAAAAGGAACAGAAATTACAATAAATCACCGAGTCAAACTCAAAACGAGGAGAAATTAACATAAATTGGGCACAAAACCTCTAGGCCTTCCCAAGGCCAGAGCAAAATTTGCACTTTACAGAAAAAATACAAATGAATGTGTATTATCAGTTTAATATACATGTACTGATATTTAGTAATCAAAATGTTAATATTATTTGATTTATTAAAGTTATAAAAGTAAAAACAGTTATATTTTTTCAGTAAAGTGCAAATTTTGTTCTGGCCTTAGGAAGGCCTAGGGGTTTTGAGCCCAACTTATGTTAATTTCTGCTCGTTTTGACTTTGACTCAGTTATTTATTGTAATTTCTGTTCGTGTTGGGTTTCATTTATTTATCAATGCTGATTTGTGGTTGTTCCACGCTTGGTAGATTATTTGATTTTATTTTTGCTCATTTTTTGTTTAATGGATTTCTTTAATTTTCTTTGAAAAACTTATTTTCTGGAAAAAGTTTTTTAATTAATTTCTGTTCGTTTTATATTGACATAGTATTTTCAGGGAAAAAGAAAATAATACTTTAAATCTTTTCGTTTTTTAAGACTTTATAGTTTGGCCTGTTATTTGTATGCTGGAGAAAAAAATCAACAATTTTTAACAACATACACCCTTTTAAAACTCTAGACATAAATAGTCCTGTTTAATTTAGTTTCATACCTCCTCTAGTTGACCTGAAATGGAAAACTTGATACCATTCGCAAAAAAATCTGTTTACTTTCTTTGATAGCTTGGGTACACTTACGCTATTTTGATTTGTTTAAATTTTAAGAGCAAAAATGGGAGGGCTGGCGTGGGAGGGTGGGAGTGAAAGGGGGATTAGTTGCCCTCAAATCACTTTCGACTATTAAAAAGGGCATCAGCCCTTTCTATTTTCAATCGAATGAGCCCTTTTTGAAGTTCCCACGACAACTCCTTCGATACGAAGTGCCCTGGTCTAAGCAACAACAACAACAAATTATACCCACATCAATCTTTGCAATAAAAATGTAAAGCCTTCCAGTTCCTTTTGACTATTAAAAAGAATGCTGCATCTCTTTATTGCCAGTCAAATGTGCCCTATTGGAAACGACAACGCTTTGTATAAACGCCTTATTGGCCCCTGAACCAAACATAACGATGCGTATACTCAGATCTGTTAGAGTGGTTGTCATCTTCTAAGACCGAATTTCCAGAACTTTCAACTATTTTAAACAACATTGCAATCTCAAAATTTTGATTGGATGTGTTTAGGGAAATGGTGTGCATGAGAGGGTTGTTAGTCGCCTTCTAATCACTTTCGACTATTAAAAAGGGCACAAGCCACTCCAATTTCCAAATGAATGGGATCTTTTTGAAGTTTCTACGACAACTTCTTCGATAGGAAGTGCACGGCTCTAAAGGAAAAAATTAATGAATAGTACATTGTGCCAACATCGTTCTTATATGCCCCCAGGGCATAACTTAAAACCCTTTCCCTGAGTGTTGTGGGGGACTGTCCTCCTCTTTACTTAGTCCCCGTTTCTTGTCTCGTTCTCGAGTGTCCCTGTTCTTTGCTTAGTCAGCGCGATCGTCCTGCCGATGATTTATACAACGACTTTCTATATAAACCTTATATGCCCCCAGGGCAATAACTTACAACCCTTGCACTGAGGGTGTTATCATCCTAAAAGACCTAATTTCCAGAACGTTCAACTACGTTACACAAAATGAATATCTCAAAATTTTGATTGGATGTGTTTCGGAAAATGGTGGGCGTGAAATCCAATCACTTTCGCTATCCAATCACTTTCAACTATTAAAAAAGGCACTAGCCCTTTCAATCTTCAATTGAATGAGCCCTTTTGAAGTTTCTACGACAACGCTTTCAATAAAAACTTTATTTGTCCCAGGGCATAACTTACAACCCTTACCCTGAGGGCTGTGGGGGGAGTGGTTGTCATCCTTAAAGACCTAATTTTCAAAACTTTTCAACTACGTTAAATAAAATTGCTATCTAAAAATTTTGATTAGATGTGTTTGGGGAAAAGGTGGGCGTGAGAGGAAGGCTAGTTACCCTCAAATCACTCTTGAATATTAAAAATGGCACTAGTCCTTTGAATTTCAAAACAAGTGAGCCCTTTTTCAAGTTTCTACGACAAAGATTTCAATAAAAACCTTATATGCTCCCAGGGCATAACTTATAATCATTGCCCTTAGGGTTGTGGGGGATTGCGCTCCTCGAAAATATATTCCCTATATGGAAATCAACTACGCTGAACAAAATGGCTATCTCAAAATTGTTATTGGATGTGTTTGGGGGAATAATGGGCGTGGGGGGAGGGGCTAGTTGCCCTCAAATCCCTTTTGACTATTAAAAGGGCACTAGCCCTTTGAATTTCCAATCGAATGAGCTTTTTTTTAAGTTTCTACGACAACGCCTTCTTTAAGAACCTTACGCTGAACAAAATGGTTCTCTCGAAATTTTGATTGGATGTGTTTGGGGAAATGATGGGCGGGGGGGGGGGGGACTAGTTGCCCTCCAATCACTTTCGACTATTAAAAAGGGCACTAGCACTTTGAATTTCCAATCGAATGAGCCTTTTTTGAAGTTTCTACGACAACGCCTTCTATAAAAACCTTATATGCCCCCAGGACATAACTTAGAACCCTTGCCCTGAGGGTTGGGGGGGAGTGTCCGCCTCAAAAAAACATTTTTTATCTGGAAATCAACTACGCTGAACAAAATATGGCTATCTCAAAATTTTGATTGGATATGTTTGGGGGAATGATGGGCGTGGGGGGGGGGGGCTAGTTGCCCTCCAATCACTTTCGACTACTAAAAAGGTTAGAAGCCCTTCGAATTTCCAATCGAATGAGCCTGTTTTGAAGTTTCCACGACAACGCCTTCTATTAAAACCTTATATGCCCCCAGGACATAACTTAGAACCCTTGCCCTGAGGGTTGGGGGGGAGTGTCCGCCTCAAAAACATATTTTCTATTTGGAAATCAACTACGCTGAACAAAATGGCTATCTCAAAATTTTGATTGGATGTGATTGGGGGATGATGGTCGTGGGGGGGGGGCTAGTTGCAATCTAATCAATCTTGACTATAAAAAAGGGCACTAGAACTCTCAATTTCCAATCGAATGAGCCCATTTTGAAGTTTCTACGACGATTCCTTCCATATGAAGTGCCCTGATCTAAAGGAAAAAATAATAAATAGTAAACTGTGCAAACATCGTTCTTATATGCCCTCAGGACATAACTTAAAACTCTTGCCCTGATGGTTGTGGGGGAATATCCTCCTCAAAAACATATTTTCTATCTGGAAATCAACTACGCTGAACAAAATGGCCATCTCAAAATTTTAATTGGATGTATTTGGGACAATGATGGGCGTGGGGGGGGGGCTAGTTACCTTCCAATCACTTTCGACTATTAAATATGGCACTCGCCCTCTGAATTTCCAATCGAATGAGCCTGTTTTTAAGTTTCTACGACAGCACATTTTATAAAAACCTTATATGCCCCTAGGGCATAACTTAAAACCTCGCCCTTTGGGTTGTGGGGGAGTGTCCTTCTTCAAAAGATATTTTCTATCAGGAATCCAACAAGGCTGAACAAAATGGCTATCTCAAAATTTTGATTGGATGTGTATTGGGGAAAGATGGGCGTGGGGGGGGCTAGTTGCCCTCTAATTCCGTTAGACTTTTAAAAAGGGCACTAGCCACTCCAATTTCCAATCGAATGAGCACTTTTTGAAGTTTCTACGACGACTCCTTCGATACGAAGTGGTGCCGGGTATGGAGAAACCCCTCCCCCCCCCAAAAAAAACAAACAACAACAACACATTGTGGCCACATCGTGCTTTACTTAGGCAGCACTAGCGCGCTGCCTATAATGTATATATATTAAATTTGAGTAAATATAATTAATAAAGATCAAAGAAAGGATCAGCGGCTCTAACACACAAATAGTCAGTTGGCTACCAGCTTTTCACTTGCATGCACTATTTACAAGCAAGTTTTTCCTAATATTACCGAGTAAAATAAATCGGCGAAACCTCTAAAAAAAACGCACAGACATATCTTCCTATTAACTAGTATAGGCATAAGTTTTCGTTTAAAAAAATTTGCACAATCTATGTGATTTTTATAAAAGCAAACCACGGGCTTCAAAGGACGCTTAGTGGACTATGCTAAATATATTTTTTTTAATAAACATTAATTAAATTCGGCTATGTAGGGAATTGTTTTTTTTGATTTTCATTAAAAACAATTTTTGAAATTTTCAATAATTGTTTTTAATGAAAGTTAATCAGAGGATTAGTGGCTAATGGCGATACCTCTATAAAAAAAACGTACCTAGATCTCTATCTCTTGGGTGGTGTGGAAAAGAGGTCGTGTGAAAAAATGATTTTCTTTGAAATTTTTTTTAGTTTGAAGAAACATTGCCAAAAAAAAGAAGGCTGAAAAAGAGAACAAGGAGGTTGTCTAAAAAAGAGTAGCGAATCGGGAAGAGCTGGAACCAATCAGGAATCAATTTGCACTATACTTCATCCTTTTAAAGACATAGGAAGAAACCGAAGACGACGGTGACGGCAACGTTCTTCTGTTCCAAAGACACAATCGCGATTAAATATCCAACGTTGCAGAACTTGCCAGAAAGTTACTGTCAATTCCTGCAACTAGTGTCGCAGCAAAAACCATTTTCGGTAGTAGGACTGAAGGTGACTGTGATATTGATTTTGAAAAGAAATAGCCTTAGTCCACACAGAGTGGATAAGTTGATTTTCATTCACGATAACTGTTGCCACGTACCGCAGTCCTAATATACTTCTGAAGTTTGCCTGAAGGAGTTTTTTTTCGACCCACTAATATCAGAGGCATACTTCTGAAGTTTGCCTGAAGGAGTTTTTTTTTCGACGCACTAAATATCAGTTGCCTATAGTAAAGGCCATACGGCTCCAACGTTTTATTTATTATTTTTTTTTTTTCCCACAGCCACTTCATATGGAAAGGATCGACGTAGAAGCTTCGAAGGGGGTTCATTCGATTGGAAATCGAGAGTTCTAGTTCCATTTTTAATAGTCGAAAATGATTGGAGGGCAACTAGACCCCCCCCCATGCCCATCAGTTCCCCAAACGCCCCAAATCACAATTTTGAGATAGCTATTTTGTTCGGAGTAGTTGATTCCCCCATAAAAAATATGATTTTGAGGAGGATACTCCCCCATAGCCCTCAGGGAAAGGGTTTTAAGTTATGCACTGGGGACCTAATAAGTTTTTATAGAAGGCGTTGTCGTAGAAACTTCAAAACAGGCTCATTACATTGAAAATTAAAGAGCTAGTGCCCTTTTTAATAGTCGAAAGTGATTGGAGTGTAACTAGCCCCCCCCCCTGCCCATCATTTCCCAAAACACATCTAATCAAAATTTTGAGATAGCCATTTTGTTCAACATAATTGATTTCCAGATAGAAATTATGTTTTTGAGCAGGGCACTCCCCCACAACCCTCAGGGCAAGGGTTTTAAGTTGTGCTCTGGGGGCATATAAGGTTTTATAGAAGGCGTTGTCGTATAAACTTCAAAACAGGCTCATTCGATTGGAAATTCAAAGGGCTAGTGCACTTTTTAATAGTAAAAAATGATCGGAGGGCAACTAGCCCCCCCCCTCCACGCCCATCATTCCCCCAAACACATCCAATCAAAATTTTGAGATATCCATTTTGTTCAGCGTAGTTGATTTACAGACAGAAAATATGTTTTTGAGGAGGAAACTCCCCCAGAAGCTTCAGGGCAAGGGTTTTAAGATATGCCCTGGGGGCATATAAGGTTTTTATTGAAGGCGTTGTCATAGAAACTTCAAAAAAGGCTCATTCAATTGGAAATTCAAAGGGATAGAGCCCTTTTTAATAGTCAAAAGTGATTGGAGAGCAACTAGCCCCCCTACGCCCATCAGTCCCCTAAACCTATCCAACTAATCTTTTGAGATAGCCATTTTGTTTAGTGTAGCTGATTTCCAGTTAAAAAATATGTTTTTGAATTGGATACTCCCTCACAACCCTCGGGGCAAGGCTTGAAAGTAATGCCCTGGGGACATACAAGGTTTTTATCGAAGACGGTGTTGTAGAAACTGCAAAGCATGCCCATTCGATTGGAAATTAAAGAGCTAGTGCCCTTTTTAATAGTCGACAGCGATTGGAGGGCAACTAGCCCCCCCCCACGCCCATCATTTCCCCAAACACATCCAATCAAACTTTTGAGATAGCCATTTTGTTCAGTGTAGTTGATTTCCAGATAGACCATATGTTTTTCAGGATGATAAACCTTATATACCCCCAGGGCATAACTTACAACCCTTGCACTGAGGGCTCTGAGGGGGCTTTCATCCTAAAAGACAAAATTTCCAGAACTTTTATTTACGTTGAACAAAATAGATATCTCAAAATTTTAATTCGATGTGTTTGGGAAAATGGTGGGCGTGAGAGGGGCGTTTGTCACTATCAAATCCCTTTCAACCATTAAAAAAGGCACTAGCCCTTTCAATTTCCAATTGAATGAGCCCTTTTGAAGTTTCTACGACAACGCTTTCAATAAAAACTTAATATGCCCCCAGGGCATAACTTACAACCCTTGTCCTGAGGGCTGTGGGGGGAGGGGTTGTCATCCTAAAGACCTAATTTCCAAAACTTTCAACTACGTTGAATAAAATGGCTATCTAAAATTTTGATTGGATGTGTTTGGGGAAAAGGTGGGAGTGAGAGGGGGGTTAGTTACCCTCAAATCCCTTTCGACTATTAAAAAGGGTACTAGTCCTTTGAATTTCAAATCGAATGAGCCCCTTTTCAACTTTCTACGACAAAGATTTCAATAAAAACCTTATATGCCCACAGGGCATAACTTATAATCCTTGCCCTGATGGTTGTGGGGGAGTGTCCTCCTCAAAAATATGTTTTCTTTCTGGAAATCAACTACCCTGAACAGAATAGCTATCTCAAACTTTTTATTGGATGTGTATGGGGGAATGATGGGTGTGGGGGAGGCTAGTTGCCCTCCAATCACTTTCGACTATTAAAAAGGGCACTAGCCCTTTGAATTTCCAGTCGAATGAGCTTTTATTGAAGTTTCTACGACAACACCTTCTTTAAAAACCTTATATACCCCCAGGGCATAACTCAAAACCCTTGCCCTGAAGGATGTGGGGGAGTGTCCTCCTCAAAAACATATTTTCTATCTGGAAATCAACTACGTTGAACAAAATGGCTATCTCAAAATTTTTATTGGATGTGTTTGGGGGAATGAAGGGCGTGGGGGGGATAGTTGCACTCAAATCACTTTCGACTATTAAAAAGGGTACTAGCCCTTTGAATTTCCAATTGAATGAGCCTGTTTTGAAGTTTCTACAACAACGCCTTATATAAAAACCTTATATGCCCCCAGGGCATAACTTAAAACCCTTGCCCTGATGGTTATGGGGGAGTGTCCTCCTCAAAAACAAATTTTCTATCTGGAAATCAATTACGCTGAACAAAGTGGCTATCTCAAAATTTTGATTGGATGTGTTTGGGGAAATGATGGGCGTGGGAGGGGGGGGCTTGTTGCCCTCCAATCACTTTCGACTATTAAAGATGGAACTATGCCTTCGAATTTCCAATCGAATGAGCCTGTTTTGATGTTTCTACGACAACACCTTCTATAAAAACCTTGTATACCCCCAGAGCATAACTTGAAACCCTGGCCCCGAGGGTTTCGGGGGTGTGTCCTCATCAAAAATATATTTTTTATCTGGAAATCAACTACACTGAACAAAATGGCTATCTCAAAATGTTGATTGGATTTGTTTGGAGGAATGATGGGCGTGGGGGGGGCTAGTTTCCCTACAATCACTTTCGACTATTAAAAAGGGCACTAGCCACTCCAATTTCCAATCGAATGAGCCCTTTTCGAAGTTTCTACGACAACTCCTTCGATACGAAGTGCCCGGGTATGGAGAACCAAAAAACAACACATTGTACCCACGTCGTTCTTTACTATTGCTATTGCTATCTTTACTATTGCTATTGCAGAATGTTTGTTGCAGCACCAACCCACCTCTGGCGAATGGAGCTGAACTTACTTCGCTTCCTCCACACCTTTCAGAGCTCAACTTTTCATTCCCTTCCTTGGATTTCCTTTATACTTAAAAGCTTCTCTTATAATAATGCTAATACTAAAAACTCACTGCAGTACTAAGCCACCAGCAACAACACAGCTGAGCACACTCCCTACACCCAGTCTATTCAAACTCCACTATTTACCCCCTCCAACGAATTTCTAACTTCCTTTAAATCCTTCCTTGTGACGTTTTCCCACCCCATTCAGGGGTGATCTGCTTCTCGTTTGACCCAAAATGGATGGTAAAGCAGAGTGATATTCGGTAATCTGCCATCCTTCATCCACATAACCCATCCTGGCGAATTCAATCTTTCTTTCATTATAGCCCGAAAAATTAGATAGGCCTACATTTTTCATGCAACATGTTGTTTGATATACGGGTAATCAAACAGATGCCTGAAACTACCCATAGACAATTCCCCTGGGAAACATTTAACAAATCCATCAAACCTTAATCAACATGTTTAATGAAAACATTTAACAATCCTCTTATGATCTATTCTAGCCTCATTCGAAGACGTCCTGATTATCGCTAGGATAGCTGGATTGCCAATAAAGTATGATTTTTGACAACCTGTCATTTTTGTCAGTAATTAAATAAAAAAAACAAGTTTTTTAAACTGAAAGTAAGGAGCGACATTAAAACTTAAAACGAACAGAAATTATTCCGTATATGAAAGGGGCTGTCCCCTCCTCAACGCCTTGCTCTTTACGCTAAAGTGTTTTATTGCTTAACAAAAATAGAGTTGTGAGAAAGTCAAACTTTGGCGTAAAGAGCGAGGTGTTGAGGAGGGGACAGCCCCTTTCATAAACGTGATAATTTCTGTTTATTATAATTTTTAATGTCGCTCCTTACTTTCAGTTAAAAAAAAACTTCTTTTTTTTTTTTAAATTTCTGATCGTTGTTAAGTGAACGTAGATTTGATTTTGGCTCATTGTCATTGAATAAGTAAAAAAAAATTTTATAAAAATTTTAATTTCTCTTTTCTGAGTAGCTGCCACTTAATTTAGTTCTGACGTGAATTACAAATTAACTTACGTAACGAACTTCTATATTCGTATATTTTTCTTCTGGCAAAAAATACAAAGTTGCAGATTTTTGCAGATATGAGCTTGAAACCTATGTAATAGGGTTTTCTGATAGGCTGAATCCGACGGTGTGATTTTCATTAAAATTCTTTCACTTGTAGGGGATGTTTTCCCCCTCTTTAAAAAATCAGGTAAATTTTCTCAGGCTCGTAGCCTTTGATGAGTAATACTAAACTTAATAAAATTTATATATTTAGAATCAGCATTATAAGCTCATTGTTTTAATACATTTATTGACATCAAAATTCCGTTTTTAAAAGTTTCGATTACTATTGAGCCATATCGCTTGTTTTTTTTATTGTTTTGTTTTTATTATGTATATGTTATTACGTATATGAGGGGGCTCTCCCCTTAGTCAATACCACGCTCTTTACGTTAAAAGTTTAAATTTTGTTTAATTCACAAACCCCTGAATAACAAAGGCCGTTTAATTAAAACATATAGCTCTATTGAAACCAGTAAAAAAAATTTAGCGTAAAGATGAAGGTATTGACTTGGGGGCAAACTCGCCTCATATACGTAATAGTTCTTGTTCCTTTTAAGTTTTAATGTTACTCCTTACTTTCAGTTGAAAAAACTTTTTTTTTTTAAATTTAATTTCTGATCGTTTTTTAAATAATACTTGGAAATCCGGCGCCCCCTTCATAAAAATTTCCCTTACCCCAAAGAAACATCCTCCACGGACAGATTCTCTCGAGTAACCCCCTCCTCCAGCCCCCCCCCCCCAGAAAAAAATCCTTCCTGAAAATGTCTGCATACTTCCCAATAAACAAAACAATATGTAAGCAATGGGTAAAGTTCATAACTTGCAGCCCTTCCCATGGGAACTGTGGGGGATTAAGTCATCCTAAAAGACATAATTATTAAATTTTCAACTATGCTGAACAAAATGGATATCTTAAAATTATTATCGGGAGAGTTTGGAAAAAGAACGAGCGTGGGAGGAGGCGAAGTTGCCTTCCATTTTTTGATCACTAAAGGCACTAGAACTATTAATTTCCATTCCAATAAGCCCTCCCACGATATTTTGGGACCACTGGGTCGATACAATTACCCCTGAAAAAAAACCCAACAAATAAACCCGCATCTGTGATCTTTCTTCTGGCAAAAATGGAAATTCCACTTTGTTATAACGAACGTCTCTATTCATATATTTTTAATACGTATATTAGAGGGTTCGTCCCCTAGTCAATACCTTGCTCTTCAAGCAAAGGTTCAAATTTTGTTCAAATTCTTTAAAAATGACCCTTAATCACAAATGCCGTTAATTAGAATAAATAGCTCTTATGAAAGTACTAAATAATCTTTGGCTTAAAGAGCGAGGTATTGACTAGGAGGTGAACCCAATCATATACGTAATGTTTTCTGTCGTTTTAAGTTTTGATGTTGCTCCTTCCTTTAGTTGAAAAACATGTTTTTTTTTATATATATAACTTCTGATCTTTTTTTAAATAATGCTGGGAAATCCGGCGCCCTCTTCATAGCAGTGTCCCTTCCCCCATGAAAACTTCCTTCATGGAAAGATCCTCCCACATAACCTCCGACCCACTCCCCCCCCTAACTACTAGAAAAAATCCCCCCTGAAAAAGTCTGTATATTTCCCAATAACCAATACTATATATTAACATTGGGTAAAGTTCATAACTTTCAGCCCTCCCCCTAGTGACTTCAGGGGATTAAGTCATCATAAAAGACATAGTTATCATATTTTCGACCCTGTTGAACAAAATAGCTATCTCAAAATTTTGATCGGGTGACTTTGAGAAAAAAATGAGCGTGGGAGGGGGCCTAGTTGCCCTCCATTTTTTTTTATCACTTAAAAAGGGCACTAGAACTTTTAATGTCCGTTCAAATGAGCCCTCCCAAGATATTCTAGGACCACGGGGTCGATACGATCACCCCTGGGAAAAAAAAACAACAAAAAAACAAATAAACACGCATCCGTGATCTTTCCCCTGGCAAAAAATGCAAAATTTTACATTTTTGTAGATAGGAGTTTGAAACCTCTGCAGTAGGGTTCTCTGACACGCTGAATATGATGGTGTGACTTTCATTAAGGTTCTATAGCTTTTAGGGGGTCTTTCCCCCTTTTTTAGAAAATCATCCAAATTTTCTCAGGCGCGTAACTGCCCTTTGTTTGATGTGCTGTCATTTAAACAAGGTCCTAAAACCATTCTTACACAGTTTCTCTAAAAAAATGTATTGCATATCTTCCTAAACCTTTCAAAGTATCCCCATTAATGAATATGTTTTCAAAGTTTGTTTGACAACTGCCATTACCGTGGCTTCTGGTGTCCTAGTCTTAGTTCAACGTATCTTCGTGTTCTTCCAAACTTTATTCAACTGTAAGAAAACACGCCATGCCTTGATGATTCTAGTTTTTACGACTTCACTACATCCCCCATCCTTACTAATAATGTTTTCTAAATAAGTAAATCCATCCACTCGGTCAATTTATGACCGATAGTGGCGAATAGCGTCAATTCATGAGAACTTAGAGGGGGAGACAAAATGCTCTTTTAAATTTCCAGGGAGGGGAACTTTCATTTATTTCCGCTTTTTCACTGAAAACACAACAAAACAGGCATTTTTTCAAAATTTAGGGAGAGGACGAAGAATCTAGGGGACTCGGCCCCCTCCCGAATTGACGCCACTGATCACCTCGTCATACTTATTCATTCCTAATTTTAAGTAGCTTAATCAGCTTGATATTAATTTTTAATCTATCTTGGCACCCTGAATTATTAATCAAAATTTGTAAATTTCACTAACATTTTTATCTAAATCACTCAAATCCTCTGTACAATCTATGTTTTGGAGAATTTTACCGACCCATTTAACATCATGTACTCCCATAGACTTTTTGGTGTTCCTATGGATAAATCCATAAAAATTACTAATATAAGTTTAGGGACAAATACACCACCGCGTAACAGTACGGCCTCTAAAGCTGGGATGTTACGTCAATAGCTGGTAAGTAATTCTTTACTGATTGACATATTACTTGATATCATTGTGGGTGTAAACAGGACAACATTTTTGTCTGGAAGTGAAAATAGCAGAAATTGGCACTTTAATACGATGCAATCTCTTCTTACGGCGCAAAGTGTAAATTTCCATTCAATGCTTTTTCACGAGATCCTGCAATAGCGGCTTGAAAGTCATGGGCGCAGTTCTTTGCTGCGCTAAATTTAGTTATGTAATTTCGACAAAACCTAGCATCCTATTTTGAATGTTTTCCCCCTTTTTTAAAACTTTGTAAACTTCTTATGCTAATTAATTTTTACAAGCATCCTCAGGCCTTAGTGAATTTTTCGGATTCGGAATCAGCATTAAAAGTTTATTCTTTTAGCGTATATACAACGGTATAAAACCTTTGACCAGAGTTTTTTAGCCCTCCATGTTAAAAATTAAAGAAAATCATGGTTGCAGCTTTTTTGACAGTTTTTCCCCTCCTCTCACCTTCATCTAAGAAAAATATTGACTTTGGGGCTTCCCAAAGCAAAATAGAAATGACATCTCTTTAAGCCCCCCATACCCTCCCCCCGACTACACCGCTTATACTCCTGCTTTTAATTGACACACTTTCAGTATTGCAAACTGCAGTTTAGTATTTGTTGTTTTTTGGGAATACACTGCCAAATTTCCAAATTATTTGCTACTGATATTATAAGTTCTAAAATTATATTCCTCAGCTTCACAGTCAATAAAGGATATACGATGTGAATAAATTACCCGATGGAACTTCGTTTTTTTTTGGAGGGGTGTGTGTGTGTGAAATTGTAGCTTGAAAATTACATATGTCCTTTTTTACGTGTGTCTAGGGGGACACTGGCATCTTAAAGAGACTTGTTTAAGGGCTCATTTAAAAGCTAATGCCCAATTTTCTTATGAATTTGTCATGACAGCATTAAACTTAGACGCAATTTTTCAGAAAAAACTGCAGTTCTTGGTTTCATTTCCATATTAACCCTCAATAATGGCGGCAGATCGAAACGAAAAGTACACCACTGGGATTACAATGGTGTTATATCTTTTATCGGAGATGCCCCCCTCTTTTCAAAACGTTAGAAAAGCATATTTTCAGCCTGTGTATCAGTGATGTCTCCGTTGTGTTCCGGTACTAGCCATGATTTCAGCTAACCCATAGTTACCGAAAAGTAGAAAGCACCTTTTTGAATAAATTTTCAAATGTAAAAGACTCGCCGCTTGACAGTGATTCAGGAATGATATGATGAAACAAATTTATAAGAATTCCGAAAAAGAGCTTCAAACCCCTCGAAAATAGTAAGAGATCGAAATAAAAAGTACATCGTTAACATTTAGATATCCAAAAATCCTTACCCGAGGAATTTACCCCCCCCCCCCCTCCTCCTTTTGAAAACTGGAGAAAATCATATTTTAGCCTGTGTGTTCAGGGCACTGGAACGTTACAGAAAGTTGTTAAAGGGCTCAAGTGAATTTCTGACAAAGGTCATCGCGTAGTCCCAATTCCATGTATAATACCTTACAGGATGCTTTAAAGATTCAATGACTGAATACATGTTTAAGACCACTCAATAGCAAGCCTCAAGTAGAAAAATCTACTTCAGAGGAATCCCAGCTTATTTAGGTTTAACTGTTTAGCTATAATAAAATAATTTTTATCGAAATGAAAAAAGATATTCCTTTTCAAGTCAGTTTTCTTAGCTAATAAAGTAATAAACAGTTCAACCGGCAAATTAGAAACCAGACTGATTAAGTTCACTCCCAAGTTAAGCCTGTTTATAAGTGAACGACACAGAAGGAAGAGCCGGAACCATTTACATTTGGAGAGTTAGATGAACCAAAGTAGTGAAACTAAAGACGGTTCTTTTGTATCCTGGTAAGGTCTGTTCAAACAAATCGTGAGAATGAAAGGTAAGTAAACTACTCGTGCTAATAGTAACTGAAATTAAAAAAAGGAGTTTTGATAATTGCATAAACATAAAAAGAGTCGTCTTTTTACAATGATTCTAAATATGCAAAATTGACTAAGTTTAAAGTCACCCACCAATATTTAAGAGCCTAAAAAGTTTTCTTAATTTTCTAAGAACACCCTCCAAAAGGAGAGCAGTACAATAAAGCTACGACAAAAAAGATGTAGACGTAGAAAAATTGCAACAGAAAGGGTTTTTATACCATTCGATAGGGAAAAACTCGGATATAAACAGGCGAAATGGGTCAAATTCACCCTTAAACTATAGAGGAGGGGGCAAAACTCAAATTTTATTATGTGATAACACATCGAAAAGTTGCCTTCTTGTATGAGGCTATTGGGTTCTTAGGTAAAGGAAATAAAGGTTAAAATGGGCCATCACCAGTAGAACAGTAATATTTTTGGAAATTCTCTTTAATGCCTGAAGTGGGAGTGATTATATTCAAAAGCAGTAACATAGCCCATTTTAGGGAATAAGGTGTTTTTTATAGGGTTTACTTGGTTATTTGGATGATGGGGCTCAGAAACTTCAATTATATACAGATTCCCAATGGTATTTTGACCAGTATGGAGAGAGTTGGGCAAGACGGACCTTTAGTCATTGCTTGACTTGAGTGTCATCTTTTTATTACTTGTAGAACTAGACACAAAGGTCATCTAGTGGCAAGTTTCGGAGCAAAGTTTGAGAGTTGAAGTAAATCTTGTCTCCGAGAAAAATATTTCTATTAGTTTTCACATTTTTGAAGCCGGATTTGATGTGAATATTTTTCTTTTTTGGTGTTTATTATGTTCCGTTTTATGCCGCCGTACTTTTTATTACAACCATGGGGGTGTAGTAGAGAGTATGTGAGACATGAAATATTTTCATCGCAGTGCCATCTTATCTTGTAATTTTGATCTGTTCTGAAAAAGCAGGTTTAGGGTAGAATGAACCACAGAGACAGAGGTTAAGACGGACCAGTCTGTCTTGCCCCCTGTCATCGGAATCTTTTTCGATGTCATTATTTGCTACGTATTTTGTGGAATGAATATAGTCTTGCATTTATTGTTTCACTTCTGCTCGCTCCTAAATAATACCAGCCCGTTCGTCCATCCAAATGATAGTCTCAGCCAGTCTAGCAGTCGAAGACCTGAAGCAAATGATCCTCCAAATGAGCCCTTAAGCCCGTCAGATATCGAAAATGCAGTTAAAAGACTCAAGAATACAAAGCTGCCAGTATCTTTGGCTTAAGCTCTGAACTGCTGAAATATACAGGCCCTGCAATGCTTCTGTTCCTCCACACCCTGTTCTCCATAATCAAGAAAGCTGAGATAATCCCCAAAGATTGGCAGAAGGTTGTCCCTAATAGAAGAGGAAAGGCTCTAGAAGCGACTGCTCGAACTACAGCTGAATAACTATGCTATCAGTCCCCGGAAAACTTTTCTCAATGGTCCTGCTGGATCGATGTCGGATTATTATTCATATGATTCGGTGACCAGATCAGGCTGCTTTTATGTTGGACGGTTCAACCATCGAACATATTTTTCCGATTTGACAGATAATAGAAAAGGCCACGGAGTCCAGACGTAAAGCTTTTTTTGCCTTCGTTGACTTCCGTGCTGCGTTCGACTCAGTGAACCGAGAGGCTCTTTGGCGGATTCTAGAATTGACTGACCTCCCTGAAAAATACTGCTAGACTTTTGAAAGCTGTATACCATGGTACAAAGTGATGTGTTCAAGTCAACGGTCTGTGCAGCCCGTTCTTCCAAATCACGAAAGGAGTGCAACAAGGATGTGCAGTGGCCCCAGAGCTCTTCAATGCCATCGTAAATCAAGTTATGACAAAGGCAACTTCTCGTCTCAGTTTTGGGTTCAAGTTTGGAGAACACGTCATCTCAGATACCGATTTTCTGATGACCTGGCGATCCTAGTGTACTCCATGGATCACTTGCTGAAAGCGCTTCAGATCTTAAGAGAAGAGGCTGCAAAAGTGGGACTGCAGATAAACTAGGATAAAACGGAAATTATGACTTTAGATCCGTCTTCTCCTGCTGTCAATACTCCAGTTAGTCTAGACAGAACAATTAACATTGAAATTGTTCAAAGGTTCACCTACCTGGGCTCTACAATTTCCTCAGATGGATTGCTTCTCTCCGAGCTGCAAGCAAGGATATACAAAAGGTCTTTTGCCATGAGCAGGCTGAACCGTCACCTTTGGTGAAATCTGAACATCTGTCGTTCGACTAAACTGCGGATTTTCAACACCCTCATCGGTTCTGTAATACCTAACGGAGCTGAAACATGGCATGCATCAACTAAAATTATTTGTCTTATATCGCATCTGGCCTTTGTGGCTGTATTGGGGCTTCTTCTCTTCTCACTAGTCGTTGAATATGGCGACGGTATTTGGTTCTATCTGGTGCTAAATACGGAAGCTAGGTGAGATTCTGACCATTGAAGTTGTCGTACCATCTCTTGCGAGGTCGGGTACGAGGTCGTGTGCCATGTACCATGTACCCTTCAAACGTTACTTTGGAGAGTTGATTTGATGACATTCGTTGGATTTGACCAAGCCAGTGGAGTTGCTGACTTGTAATTCGGTCCAAGATAGTGTGTGAGCACTGGAGGAGTGTACGGACGTCTTCATTGGATACTCGGTCGATGTAGGTGATCCCTGCTATACGACGGAACATTTTGCTTCAAATGCGGAGATTCATCTTTTGTCATCAGCTATTGACCATGTTTCACTTGTATACATAGCAATGGACCTCCCTTCAAAAATGTACCTCCCTTCCCAAATACCCCTCCCTTCAAAAATGTTCAACAAATTTGGTGGACAGACGAATGCAAAATGACGGTGCAGACTAATATCCAAGAACAGTTTTCAGAGGCGTTTAACCCAAGAGAGTTAAAGGGCCGGACCTTCAAGGATTTTGATAGTACTTACTTTTCCAAATTGATGATAGGTTCTTGAAGCTGCTGGTTGCAAGGCCCAGTCTACACCTAATCGATTTTGAGCAATCAATGTTAGAGGTTAAAAGACTGCCGAAGTAGATAAAAGATTCTGCATTTTCAATTTGCTCTCCTTTTATGGTTAGTTGTATGGCTCAGGGTGCGAAGTCTCCGGATACCCGCCTGGCTTTCGTTTTTGTTGTGTTGACAACCATCCCTAGGGCTTAGGTTGCTGACACTATCTCGTTTTCGTCAGTTTAGAGTAGATGTTCATGACTGTTAATTTTCACGCTAATTTGTCAACAAGTTTACCTCCAATGGATGCACCATCTGTGGTTTTAGCAAGTGATAAAGCTGCATTTAGAAACAGATTAAATTGATGAAGGGATATGAGGCAACCCTGAAGAACACCTGAGACGTCTGGAACTCTTTTGTCAATCCCTCAGGCGTCTGAACCTGACTGCAGAAGTTCAAATACATATCTTTGACCAACGTTACTATGTTTTGGGGGACTCCATAATGCAGAAGTATGTGCCAAAGCCCGTTACGCCATATTAAATCGAAGGCCTGTTTAAAGTCAATAGAAAGTAAGAGCATTTCCTTAGCAATTTCTATATTTTTCTCCATCAGTTTTCGGGTGTAAAATATGTGATCTATAGTAGATCGATCTCTTCTGAAGCCGGCCTGATATTCCTCTAAAGTGAGGTCTGTCAGGGATTTTAGTCGGTCAAGTAGGATTTTCGTGAGGATCTTTGTCGGTTGGCTTGTCATGCTAATTGGTCTGTAGTTATTACAGCTGTAGTCTTTAGTCTGTAGATATTCATCAACAGCAACACTAAATACCATTGATGTATTCCAGACAAAGAGTCTAAGTAGGATCAAAGTTCTAAGGTGGTTTGATTTCATAAGTAATGAAAAGCTGCTGCAGCTCACTAAGCACACTCGGTTGTCTAACCAATCAGCTGAGCGTACCTTGCGATGGTTTGGACAAATACTTCGAATGCCCCAGCACTTACCCAAAAAGACGATCTTTGAATTTGACCCTACGGAAGCCGGTTAGAAGCGACCCAGGGCCGACCAAAGAAACGATGGTCCAACAGCCTGTCCGAGTTTCTGGTGATGGCAAAAATCAGACCGAGGGAAGTACAAACGCTTGAAATGAACCGAAGCAGATAGAGGGGGCACACGTCACTCTCTATGCCAAGCAGGCAGGAGACCTAAGTCAAGTAAGTCAAGTCATATCAATTAGAAAGATATTTCGTTGTCTTTCTTCTGCAAAGTAGGAAAGTATACAGGGAACACTATCGTTGTCTCCGTGACAGGGACTTACTAGCAGCAGCTCGCATATCAGCTGCTATGCGAGTTAGATCTGGTTTACCACTTCGCAAAGTTTTGGAGGAGGTCGGTTTGCCACAAAGCACAGTACAAAGAGCAGTTACAAACCTGGACGCAGCAGAAAATCCCGAATGAGTTAAGTTGGCAACTACCTTCAACTTCAAAAGTGTGTTCTCAGAAAACGAAGAGACAATTCTGAAGGACTATATGATCACGGAACAGAACATGCATCGTGGACTTACGAAATAAGACGCATGTGAGCTATCAAATGAATATGCCCAAGACAAAGGGAAAAAGATCCTCAAAAAGGACTGAAAATAAGCGTACAGGAGAATACTGTCACAATCGCCTTTCCCTAAGGCACTCCCAAGCGACAAGCCTTTCCAGAACCAGATGCTTCAACAGGACGAATGTCAGTGTATTCTTCAATAATTTAGAAGAGCTGCTTTTAGAGCACAAGTACCCACAGAATAGAATATATAATCTTGATGATAAAAATGAGGACAATTGTGCCGCTGGATAATAAAAGTGATGACAGCTTTTTTTTCCAGGAGTATAATTTTATTTACACATAATTTACAAAAAACAAACGCCAAGGAGCCAAAAAGCTAACCAAACCAAAGCTTGCATTTGGATGGATCAGAAGGGGAGTTTGTAAATAACCGAACCAAAAGCTGACGATTTCTTGGTTAAGAAGAGCTTCAGAAATTATGTTAGAGTTGGGTGTAACTCTGAATCTGATGGTTTCCAACTTCAGTTTTGGAAGTGGTTTGTTCCATCGAACAAATTCATGGCTAATGAAGAGATGAGTTTCATACGAACAAAAGAGGTCATTATGAAGGTTTCAAGACCAACCCCTTCAGACGGAACGACGAGACAGTTTGCTCATTTTGCTTTTCACGTACATTTAGCCTCGTAGAGTGTTTAAATATAGTTATTTACAAACTTTTAATTTTTAATTTCTACTATTATTTTTAGTACTCGAGATAAATAGGTTTAGAGACAATTCATATTTCTGAACAGTTGGGACCGTCTTGCCCTAAAGGCTGGTTCGTCTTGTCCTATGGGGTAGGAAAGGCGAACCTTTTGACTAACCTCAGGTTTTTTTTCACTTGGTCCCGGAAATACATCTGACTTATTTATGAAGAACGTTTCTTTACGTAAGTCAATGTTCTGGGGAAAATTTTTACACTTTATCTCAGTCGCGGTACCAACACCCCATAGTTCTTTTCAACGGTTATGAGGGAGGATCAGCAACAAGGGACGAGACACAAGGCATACATGTGAAATTTAACGAAAGAGAGGTGATGTTTACTACAGATAAATATCTTCAAAATCCTAAGAAAGAAACTACATCTAACAAAAAAACTAAGACAAGGTTCTTCTGCATAATCGGTAAAGGCTTATGTGAAAGCGGGATCGAAAATATTCATGCAGAAGGCAACGCGGATGAGAAGATTGTTAAAACAGCCGTTGAGAAGTCTAAAATTCTTCCTATTGTGCTAGTTGGTGATGATACTAACTTACTCGTTCTTTTACTGCTTCATGCAAATTACAATTTCAACAAGATATATTAGTCTCTAGAAACTAAACAAGACGGTGTAAGTGTTGCACGGGATATACATATGATGAAAACTAGCTTGGAAATACAACTATGCAATTCGATACTTTTCTGCGAAATGCTACTTAGCTGCAATACCACTTCACCTGTAAAGGGTGTTAGGAAAGGAGAGGTAATAAGCATATTTAAGAAAAATAAGTTGTTCCGAAGAAGTTCTCAAGTTTTCCTGGAGGTGAGCGCAAAGGAGGAGATAGTTAGTGCCGGAGAACGTTTATTGTCCATCTATGGACAGAAGAGTAATGAAAACCTAAGTAATGAAACACAAGAGTAATGAATACCTGACCCATTTGGCCTCGGGATAGTGATGCCAATTTTGGATATGTTAATAAGCACTTTTCATAGGCAGCGCAATCGTGCTGTCTAAGTAAAGAACGATGTTGGCACTATATATATTTTTTTTTTTTGTTCTAGACCAGGGCTCTTCCCATCGAAGGAGTCGTCGTAGAAACTCCGAAAAGGGCTCATTCGATTGGACATTGGAGTGGCTTGTGCCCTTTCTAATAGTCGAAAGTGAATGGAAGGCAACTAACTTCCCGTCCCCCCCCCCCATTTCCCCCAACCCCTACAATCAAAATTTTGAGATAGCCATTTTGTTCAGCGCAGTTGTTTTGCAAATAATGTTTTTGAGGAGGACACTCCCCCACAGCCCTCTGGGCAAGAGTTGTAAGTTATGACCTGGGGGCATATAAGGTTTTTATAGAAAGCGTTGTTGTAGAAACTTCAAAAAGGGCTCATTCGACTGGAAATTGAAATGGCTAGTGCCCTTTTTAATAGTCAAAAGTGACTGGAGGGCAACTAATCCCCCTCTCACGCCCACCTTTTCGCCAAAAACATCCAATCAAAATTTTCAAATAGCCATTTTGTTCAACGTAGTTGAAAGTTCTCGAAATTAGGTCTTTGAGGATGACAACCCCCCTCCCCCACAGCCCTCAGGGCAAGGGTTGTAAGTAATGGCCTGGGGGCATATATTTTTTTTATAGAAAGCGTTGTCTTAGAAACTTCAAAAAGGCTCATTCGATTGGAAACTGAAATGGCTGATGCCCTTTTTAATAGTCGAATGTGTTTGGAAGGCAACTAACACCCCTTCAACGCCCACCATTTATCCAAACACATCCAATCAAAATTTTGAGATCGCCTTTTTGTTCAAAGTAGTTGAAAGGTCTGTAAATTATATCTTTGAGGGTGCCACTCCCCCACAACCCTCAGGGCAATGGTTGTAAGTTATGCCCTCGGGACATATAAGGTTTTTGTTGAAAGCTTTGTCGTAGAAACTTTAAAAATGGCTCATTTGATTTGAAATGGCTAGTGCCCTTTTTAATAGTCGAAAGTGATTGGAGGGCAATTAACCCCCCTCCCAAGCCCACCTTTTCCCCAAAAACATCCAATAAAAAATTTTAGATAGCCATTTTGTTCAATGTAGTTAAAAGTTTCGGAAATTAGGTCTTCCAATAAAATCCAATAACATTTTTTAGACAGCTATTTTGTTCAATGTTGTTAAAAGTTTCGGAAATTAGGTCTTTGAGGATGATAACCCCGTCATGGCCCTCGGGGCAAGGGTTGTAAGTTATGCCCTGGGGGCATATAAGGTTTTTTATAGATAGTGTCGTTGTAAAAACTTCAAAAAGCGCTCAATCGATTGGAAAATGAAAGGGCTAGTGCCGTTTTTAATAGTCAAAAGTGATTGGAGGGTAACTAAACCCTCTCTCACAACCACCTTTTCCCCAAACACATCCAATAAAATTTTTTAGATAGCCATTTTCTTTAAATAGTTAAAAGTTTTGGAAATTAGGTCTTTGAGGATGATAACCCCGTCAGAGCCCTCGGGGCCGGGGTTATTAGTTATGCCCTGGGGGCATATAAGGTTTTTATAGAAAGTTGTTAAAAACTGATGTTGTAAAAAAACTTCAAAAAGGGCTCATTCGATTAAAAATTGAAAGGGCTAGTGCCCTATTTCATAGTCGAAAGTAATTGGAAGGCCAATAACGCTCCTCTCACGCCCACTATTTTTCATAACTCATGCAATCAAAATTTTGAGATATCCATTTTCTTCAACATAGTTGAAAATTTTGCAAATTAGGTCTTAGATTATTTGATTCTATTTTCATTCATTTTTGGTTTAATGGAGGGCTTTACTTTTTTTTTGAAAAACTTATTTTGTGCAAAAAGTTTTTTTGATTAATTTCGATAAAATGGTATAAGAGGTATTAGCTTCAAAAGAATGCCTTCAATTACGCATTTTGAAATCACATACATTTTACCAATGTTTCCTAAACTTACCTGCCACGGAAGTGCCCCATCGGGAACATCACGCCCATTAATAATCCTTCCTTGTCTTCCTGATGGTGGTTCGAAATTTACGCTTCTGCGTCCACACTGGTTGGCTTCTGGACGGCTCTTTTGTGAAAACATAGGCAATGAATTCGATGAGCTCCCCTAAAATAGAATATCTATAAAATAGCCTCTATGTTGTACCCGTTAGACAATAGAATAATGAACATATATAAATATATAGCACTAAGTGTATAGGTAAGGGTAGTTTAAAATTCAGAGAAATAAGGAAAATATTGTTCGGTTGTGGGAGTCGTGTGATATCCCTTCAATTTAAATGTCATCTTGCTGTGGAGTCATGATGACTTCCACTCCTAGCGTATTAGTTTCTAGTATGGTATTCAGAATATTTATATTCAGTGAAATTAGTGCGTCAAATATCATTTCTGATAAACTTACCACAAAACGTGTTACTCCCGCTCAGAGATTTTGAAGAAAATCTCATCTGTAAGAAACAAAGAATTTGGATTGATGTGATTTCAAATTTCTCTTAAAATTAAATGGGTAGCTACAGTTTGACTTGTTGTCCCAATCTTTAAGAACGACTGCTCAAACACAAGGATTGTTTACTGGAATAAAAAGTTTTAAGCACGACAAAACTTTAGCGTCAAGAACAAGGGGTTAAGGAGGAGGCTGCCCCCCCTTATATAAGGAATAATTTCCAATCTTTACAATTTATAACATTGCTCTTTACTTTCATAAAAAAAAAAAAAATTAAGAACCGGTGAAGAACATCTCAGATCAAAAGGCCACACTGCCAAGCGGTGGCACATTCGCTCCTAAAAATATATACACTAAAACTTAGATAATTTCGGAGACCACACTGCCTTTCCATGACGATAAAAGTTCAAAATAGGGATAAAATCCTTTTTAATAGACAGTGTATAGAAATTCAAAAAATACCAGATATTTCGGTCACATATACAGTGACCGTCATCAGTAGAAAGGGGTCAGGAGGTCCGAGGGGGGCTCCATATATGGGCATAGAGTCCCTAGGGAGAACACCTGTGCTGTCAGTTCGACGGGGACTCCATATATGGGCATGGAATCCCCAGGGAGAACGCGTTTCAGAGAAATTGGAGTTCGCCCAGGAGAATTGTTTCCGGGCGAAGTTTATTAATATATTTGGTGTTCGTCCAAGAAAATTGTTTCCGGGCTAAGTATATTAATGTCTGACAGATGATGTCAAGGTTGATTGATTGTCACGAAAGGGGAATAAATTTGTTGTTTCTAAGGGGAATTATTGATCTACGAAAGGGGAATTAATTTGTTGTTTCTAAGGGGAATTATTGATTCACGAAAGGGGAATTAATTTGTTGTTTCTATGGGGAATTATTGAATCAAGAAAGGGCAATTAATTTGTTGTTTCTAAGGGGAAGGTGGGGAAGAGATATATTGATCTAAGACTCGAGAGGGAAAATGGATTTCCGAGAGATTGATTGCGTAACCTAACCTAATCTCATGAGCACATGATGGGACTCCATATACTGGCATAGAATCCCTCGAGGGGAGAGGATTTCCGAGAAATTGATTGCGTAATCGAAGGGAGAGAATTCCCGATAAATTGATTAAATAAACGCTAGAACCCTATCAGGAGCTCGTGACGGGAATCCATGTATGGGCATAGAATGACGTAATCGATTAGGACAAATGGATTTCTGAGAAATTGACTACATAATCGGTAGAACCCTATCAGGAGGTCGTGATGGGGGTCAATATATGGACATAGAATGAAGTAATCGACTAGGACAAATGGATTTCTGAGATATTGATTACATAATCGGTAGAACCCTATCAGAAGGTCATGACGGGAGTCCATATATGGGCATAGAATGACGTAATCGACTAGGAAAGTTGGATTTCTGAGAAATTGATTACATAATCGGTAGAACCCTATCAGGAGGTCATGACGGGGGTCCATAAATGGGCATAGAATGACGTAATCGACTAGGACAGTTGGAATATTTCAGTAGTGTTTTGTCGTGGTTTACCTAGTCACAGTTACATTCTCTTGATTTTTCAAAGTTCATTTTGAATTTCTTTCGTTGAAATGCAAGAGTTGAAATATTTCAGTAGTGTTACGTCGTGGTTTACTTTGTCAGAGTTACATTCTCTTAATTTTTGAAAGTTCATTTTGAATTTCTTTCATTGAAATGCAAGGGTTGGAATATTTCAATAGTGGTTTGTTGTGGTTCACCTTGTCACAGTTACATTCTGTCAATTTTTTCAAAGTATTGAAAATACTTTGAATTTCTTTCATTGAAATGCAAGAGTTGGATTATTTCAGTAGTGTTTTGTCGTGGTTTACCATGTCACAGTTACATTCTCTTTGATTTTTCAAAGTTCATTTTGAATTTCTTTTGTTGAAATGCAGGAGTTGGAATATTTCAGTAGTGTTGTGTCATGGTTTACCTTATCACACTTACATTCTCTTAATTTTTCAAAGTTCATTTTGAATTCCTTTCATTGAAATGCAAGAGTCGGAATATTTCAGTATTGTTTTGTTGTGGTTTAGCTTGTCACAGTTAGATTCTCTTGATTTTTCCAAGATCATTTTGAATTTCTTTTGTTGAAATGCAAGAGTTGGAATATTTCAGTAGTGTTTTGTTGTGGTTTACCTTGTCACACTTACATTCTCTTGATTTTTCAAAGTTCGTTTTAAATTTCTTTCATTCAAATGGAAGAGCTGGAATAATTCAGTAGTGTTTTGTCGTCGTTTACCTTGTCACAGTTACATTCTCTTGATATTTAAAAGTTAAATTGAATTTCTTTCATTAAAATGCAAGAGTTGGTTTATTTCAGTAGTATATTATCATGGTTTACCTTGTCACAGCTACATTCTCTTGATTTTTAAAAGTTCATTTTGAATTTATTTCATTGAAATGCAAGAGTTTGAATATTTCATTAGTGTTTTGTCGTGGTTTACCATGTCACACTTACATTCTCTTGATTTTTCAAAGTTCATTTTAGATTTTTTCATTGAAATGCAAGAGTTGGAATATTTCAGTAGTGTTCTGTTGTGGTTTACCTTGTCACAGTTACATTTTCTTGATTTTTCAAAGTTCATTTTGAATTTCTTTCGGTGAAATGCAAGAGTTAGAATATTTCAGTAATGTTTTGTTGCGGTTTACCTTGTCACAGTTACATTCTCTTGATTTTTCGAAGTTCATTTTGGATTTCTTTCGTCGAAATGCAAGAGTTGGATTATTTCAGTAGTGTTTTGTCATGGTTTACCTTGTAACACTTACATTCTCTTGATGTTTCAAAGTTCATTTTGAATTTCTTTCATTGAAATGCAAGAGTTGGAATATTTCAGTAGTGTTTTGTTGTGGTTTACCTTGTCACAGTTACGTTCTCTTGATTTTTCAAAGTTCATTTTTAATTTCTTTCGTTGAAATGCAAGAGTCGGAATATTTCAGTAGTGTTTTATCGTGGTTTACCTTGTCACAGTTACGTTCTCTTGATTTTTCAAAGTTCATTTCGAATTTCTTTCATTGAAATGCAAGAGTTTGATTATTTCAGTAGTGTTTTGTCGTGGTTTACCATGTCACAGTTACATTCTCTTAATTTTTCAAAGTTCATTTGAATTTCTTTCGTTGAAATACAAGAGTTGTATTATTTCGGTAGTGTTTTGTTGTGGTTTACCTTGTCACAGTTACGTTATCTTAATTTTTCAAAGTTCATTTTTAATTTCTTTCGTTGAAATGCAAGAGTCGGAATATTTCAGTAGTGTTTTGTCATGGTTTACCTTGTCACACTTACATTCTCTTGATTTTTCAAAGTTCATTTCGAATTTCTTTCGTTGAAATGCAAGAGTTGGAATATTTCAGTAGTGTTTTGTTGTGGTTTACCTTGTCGCAGTTACATCCTCTTGATTTTTCAAAGTTCATTTCGAATTTCTTTCATTGAAATGCAAGAGTTGGACTATTTCAGTAGTGTTTTGTTGCGGTTTACCTTGTCACAGTTACATTCTCTTGATTTTTCAAAGTTCATTTTGAATTTCTTTCATTGAAATGCAAGAGTTGGAATATTTCACTAGTGTTTTGTCGTGGTTTACCTTGTCGCAGTTACATTCTCTTGATTTTTCAAAGTTCATTTTGAATTTATTTCGTTGAAATACATGAGTTGGAATATTTCAGTTGTGTTTTGTCGTGGTTTACCTTGTCACAGTTACATTCTCTTAATTTTTCAAAGTTCATTTTTAATTTCTTTCGTTGAAATGCAAGAGTCGAAATATTTCAGTAGTGTTTTGTCATGGTTTACCTTGTCAAACTTACATTCTCTTGATTTTTCAAAGTTCATTTCGAATTTCTTTCATTGAAATGCAAGAGTTGTATTATTTCAGTAGTGTTTTGTCGTGGTTTACCTTGTCACAGTTACATTATCTTAATTTTTCAAAGTTCATTTTGAATTTCTTTCGTTGAAATGCTAGAGTTCGAATTTCGTTGAAATGCAAGAGTTGGAATATTTCAATATTGTTTTGTTGTGGTTTACCTTGTCACAGTTACATTCTCTTGATTTTTAAAAGATCATTATGGTTTTTTTTCGTTGAAATGCAAGAGTTGGAATATTTCAGTAGTGTTTTGATGTGGTTTACCTTGTCACAGTTACGTTCTCTTGATTTTTCAAAGTTCATTTTGGATTTCTTTCGTTGAAATGCAAGAGTTGGAATATTTCCATAGTGTTACATCGTGGTTTACTTTGTCACAGTTACATTCTCTTAATTTTTGAAAGTTCATTTTGAATTTCTTTCGTTGAAATGCAAGAGTTGAAATATTTCAGTAGTGTTTTGTCATGGCTTACCATGTCACAGTTACATTCTCTTGATTTTTCAAAGTTCATTTTTAATTTCTTTCGTTGAAATGCGAGAGTTGGAATATTTCAGTAGTGTTTTTTCGTGGTTTACCTTGTCATAGTTACATTCTATTAATTTTTCAAAGTTCATTTTGAATTTCTTTCATTGAAATGCAAGAGTTGGATTATTTTAGTAGTGTTTTGACATGGTTTACCTTGTCACAGATACATTCGCTTGATTTTTCAAAGTTCATTTTGGATTTCTTTCGTGGAAATGAAAGAGTTGGAATATTTCAGTAGTGTTCTATCTTTGTTTACCATGTCAAAGTTACATTCTCTTGATTTTTCGAAGTTCATTTTGAATTTCATTTGTTGAAATGCAAGAGTTGGAATATTTCAGTTGTGTTCTGTTGTGGTTTACCTTGTCACAGTTACATTCTAATGATTTTTCAAAGATCATTTTGGTTTTCTTTCGTTGAAATGCAAAAGTTGGAATATTTCAGTAGTGGTTTGTTGTGGTTTACCTTGTCACACTTACATTCTCTTGATTTTTCAAACTTCATTTTGGATTTCTGTCGTTGAAATGCAAGAGTTGGAATATTTCAATAGTGTTACGTCGTGGTTTACTTTGTCACAGTTACATTCTCTTAATTTTTGAAAGCTCATTTTGAATTTCTTTCGTTGAAATGCAAGAGTTGGAATATTTCAGTAGTGTTTTGTCATGGTTTACCTTGTCACAGTTACATTCTCTCGATTTTTCAAAGTTCTTTTTGAATTTCTTTCATTGAAATGCAAGAGTTGGAATGTTTCAGTAGTGTTTTGTCATGGTTTACCTTGTCGCAGTTACATTCTATTAATTTTTCAAAGTTCATTTTGAATTTCTTTCATTGAAATGCAAGAGTTGGAATATTGCAGTAGTGTTTTGTCATGGTTTACCTTGTCGCAGTTACATTCTATTAGTTTTTCAAAGTTCTTTTCCAATTTCTTTCATTGAAATGCAAGAGTTGGAATATTTCAGTAGTGTTTTGTCGTGGTTTACCTTGTCAAAGTTATATTTTCTTAATTTTTCAAAGTTCATTTGAATTTCTTTCATTGAAATGCAAGAGTTGGATTATTCCAGTAGTGTTTTGTTGTGCTTTACCTTGTCAAAGTTACATTCTCTTAATTGTTCAAAGTTCATTTTTAATTTCTTTCATTGAAATGTAAGAGTTGGAATATTTCAGTAGTGTTTTGTTATGGTTTACCTTGTCACAGTTACATTCTCTTAATTTTTCAAATTTCATTTTTAATTTCTTTCGTTGAAATGCAAGAGCTGGAATATTTCAGTAGTGTTTTGTCGTGGTTTACCTCGCCACATTTATATTCTCTTAATTTTTCAAAGTTCATTTCGAATTTCTTTCATTTAAATGCAAGAGTTGGAATATTTCAGTAGTGTTTTTTTGTGTTTTACCTTGTAACAGCTACATTCTCTTAATTTTTAAAATTTTATATTTTATTTCTTTCATTGAAATGCAAGATTTGGAATATTTCAGTAGTGTTTTGTCATGGTTTACCTTGTCATAGTTACATTATCTTTATTTTTCAAAGTTCATTTTGAATTTCTTTCATTGAAATGCAAGAGTTGGAATATTTCAGTAGTGTTTTGTTGTGGTTTACCTTGTCACGGTTACATTCTCTTGATTTTTCAAATTTCATTTTGAATTTCTTTCATTGAAATGCAAGAGTTGAAATATTTCAGTAGTGTTTTGTCGTGGTTTACCATTTCAGACTTAAATTCTCTTAATTTTTCAAAGTTCATTTTGAATTTCTTTCGTTGAAATGCAAGAGTTGGAATATTTCAGTAGTGTTTTCTCATGGTTTATCTTGTCACAGATACATTCTCTTAATTTTTCAAAGTTCATTTCGAATTTCTTTCATTGAAATGCAAGAGTTGGAATATGTCAGTAGTGTTTTGTCATGGTTTACCTTGTCACAGTTACATTCTCTTGATTTTTCAAAGTTCATTTGAATTTCTTACAGTTTAATTCAAGAGTTGGATTATTTCAGTAGTGTTTTGTTGTGCTTTACCTTGTCAAAGTTACATTATCTTAATTTTTCAAAGTTCATTTTGGATTTTTTTCGTTGAAATGCGAGAGTTGGAATATTTCAGTAGTGTTATGTCGTGGTTTACCTTCTCACAGTTACATTCTCTTGATTTTTCAAAGTTCATTTTGAATTTCTTTCATTGAAATGCAAGAGTTAGATTATTTCAGTAGTGTTTTGTCGTGGTTTACCATGTCACAGTTATATTCTCTTGATTTTTCAAAGTTCATTTCGGATTTCTTTCGTTGAAATGCAAGAGTTGGAATATTTCAGTAGTGTTTTGTCATGGTTTACCTTGTCACAGATACATTCTCTTAATTTTTAAAAGTTCATTTTGAATTTCTATCGTTGAAATGCAAGAGTTGGAATATTTCAGTAGAGTTTTGTTGTGGTTTACCTTGTCACAGTTACATTATCTTCATTTTTCAAAGTTCATTTTGAATTTCTTTCTGTGAAATGCAAGAGTTGGAATATTTCAGTAGTGTTTTGATATGGTTTACCTTGTCACAGTTACATTCTCTTAATTTTTTAAAGTTCATTTTGAATTTCTTTCGTTGAAATGCAAGAGTCGGAATATTTCAGTAATGTTTTGTCATGGTTTACCATGTCACAGTTACATTCTCTTGATTTTTCAAAGTTCATTTTGGATTTCTTTCGTTGAAATACAAGAGTTAGAATATTTCAGTAATGTTTTGTTGCGGTTTACCTTGTCCAAGTTACATTCTCTTGATTTTTCGAAGTTCATTTTGGATTTCTTTCGTCGAAATGCAAGAGTCGGAATATTTCAGTAGTGTTTTGTCATGGTTTACCGTTTAACAGTTACATTCTCTTAATTTTTCAAAGTTCATTTTGAATTTCTTTCATTGAAATGCAAGAGTTGGAATATTTAAGTAGTGTTTTGTTGTGGTTTACCTTGTCACAGTTACATTCTCTTGATTTTTCAAATTTCATTTTTAATTTCTTTCGTTGAAATGCAAGAGTCGAAATATTTCAGTAGTGTTTTGTCATGGTTTACCTTGTCACACTTACATTCTCTTGATTTTTCAAAGTTCATTTCGAATTTCTTTCATTGAAATGCAAGAGTTGGAATATTTCAGTAGTGTTTTGTCGTGGTTTACCATGTCACAGTTACATTCTCTTAATTTTTCAAAGTTCATTTGAATTTCTTTCATTGAAATGCAAGAGCTGTATTATTTCGGTAGTGTTTTGTTGTGGTTTACCGTGTCACATTTACGTTCTCTTAATTTTTCAAAGTTCATTTTTAATTTCTTTCGTTGAAATGCAAGAGTCGGAATATTTCAGTAGTGTTTTATCATGGTTTACCTTGTCACACTTACATTCTCTTGATTTTTCAAAGTTCATTTCGAATTTCTTTCGTTGAAATGCAAGAGTTGGAATATTTCAGTAGTGTTTGGTTGTGGTTTACCTTGTCGCAGTTACATTCTCTTGATTTTTCAAAGTTCATTTTGAATTTCTTTCATTGAAATGCAGGAGTTGGAATATTTCAATAGTGTTTTGTTGCGGTTTACCTTGTCACAGTTACATTCTCTTAATTTTACAATGTCCATTTTGGATTTCTATCATTGAAGTGCAAGAGTTGGAATATTTCCGTAGTGTTTTGTCGTGTTTTAACTTGTCACAGTTACATTCTCTTAATTTTTCAAAGTTCATTTGAATTCCTTTCGTTGAAATGCAAGAGTTGGAATATTTCAGTAGTGTTTTGTTGTGGTTTACCTTGTCACAGTTATATTCTCTTAATTTTTCAGTTAATTTTTAATTTCTTTCGTTGAAATGCAAGAGTTGGATTATATCAGTAGTGTTTTGTCATGGTTTACCTTGTCACACTTACATTCCCTTGATTTTTCAAAGTTCATTTTGAATTTCTTTCTTTGAAATGCAAGAGTTGGAATATTTCAGTAGTGTTTTGTCGTGGTTTACCTTGTCACAGTTACATTATCTTAATTTTTCAAAGTTCATTTTGAATTTCTTTCGTTGAAATTCTAGAGTTCGAATTTCGTTGAAATGCAAGAGTTGGAATATTTCAGTAGTGTTTTGTTGTGGTTTACCTTGTCACAGTTACATTCTCATGATTTTTCAAAGATCATTTTGGTTTTTTTTCGTTGAAATGCAAGAGTTGGAATATTTCAGTAGTGTTTTGATGTGGTTTACCTTGTCACAGTTACGTTCTCTTGATTTTTCAAAGTTCATTTTGGATTTCTTTCGTTGAAATGCAAGAGTTGGAATATTTCCATAGTGTTACATCGTGGTTTACTTTGTCACAGTTACATTCTCTTAATTTTTGAAAGTTCATTTTGAATTTCTTTCGTTGAAATGCAAGAGTTGAAATATTTCAATAGTGTTTTGTCATGGCTTACCATGTCACAGTTACATTCTCTTGATTTTTCAAAGTTCATTTTTAATTTCTTTCGTTGAAATGCGAGAGTTGGAATATTTCAGTAGTGTTTTTTCGTGGTTTACCTTGTTACAGTTACATTCTATTAATTTTTCAAAGTTCATTTTGAATTTCTTTCATTGAAATGCAAGAGTTGGATTATTTTAGTAGTGTTTTGACATGGTTTACCTTGTCACAGATACATTCGCTTGATTTTTCAAAGTTCATTTTGGATTTCTTTCGTGGAAATGCAAGAGTTGGAATATTTCCATAGTGTTACATCGTGGTTTACTTTGTCACAGTTACATTCTCTTAATTTTTGAAAGTTCATTTTGAATTTCTTTCGTTGAAATGCAAGAGTTGAAATATTTCAGTAGTGTTTTGTCATGGCTTACCATGTCACAGTTACATTCTCTTGATTTTTCAAAGTTCATTTTAAATTTCTTTCGTTGAAATGCGAGAGTTGGAATATTTCAGTAGTGTTTTTTCGTGGTTTACCTTGTCACAGTTACATTCTATTAATTTTTCAAAGTTGATTTTGGATTTCTTTCATGGAACTACAAGAGTCGGATAATTTCAGTAGTGTTCTATTATTGTTTACCTTGTCAAAGTTACATTCTCTTAATTTTTCGAAGTTCATTTTGATTTTCATTCGTTGAAATGCAAGAGTTAGATTATTTCAGTAGTGTTTTGTTGCGGTTTACCTTGTCACAGTTACATTCTAATGATTTTTCAAAGATCATTTTGGTTTTCTTTCGTTGAAATGCAAAAGTTGGAATATTTCAGTAGTGGTTTGTTGTGGTTTACCTTGTCACACTTACATTCTCTTGATTTTTCAAACTTCATTTTGGATTTCTGTCGTTGAAATGCAAGAGTTGGAATATTTCAATAGTGTTACGTCGTGGTTTACTTTGTCACAGTTACATTCTCTTAATTTTTGAAAGCTCATTTTGAATTTCTTTCGTTGAAATGCAAGAGTTGGAATATTTCAGTAGTGTTTTGTCATGGTTTACCTTGTCACAGTTACATTCTCTAGATTTTTCAAAGTTCTTTTTGAATTTCTTTCATTGAAATGCAAGAGTTGGAATGTTTCAGTAGTGTTTTGTCATGGTTTACCTTGTCTCAGTTACATTCTATTAATTTTTCAAAGTTCATTTTGAATTTCTTTCGTTGAAATGCAAGAGTTGGAATATTGCAGTAGTGTTTTGTCATGGTTTACCTTGTCGCAGTTACATTCTATTAGTTTTTCAAAGTTCTTTTCCAATTTCTTTCATTGAAATGCAAGAGTTGGAATATTTCAGTAGTGTTTTGTCGTGGTTTAGCTTGTCAAAGTTATATTTTCTTAATTTTTCAAAGTTCATTTGAATTTCTTTCATTGAAATGCAAGAGTTGGATTATTCCAGTAGTGTTTTGTTGTGCTTTACCTTGTCACAGTTACATTCTCTTAATTTTTCAAAGTTCATTTTAATTTCTTTCATTGAAATGTAAGAGTTGGAATATTTCAGCAGCGTTTTGTTATGGTTTAGATTGTCACACTTGAATTCTCTTGATTTTTCAAAGTTCATTTTGAATTTCTATCGTTAAAATGCGAGAGTTGGAATATTTCAGTAGTGTTTTGTCATGGTTTACCTTATCACAGTTACATTCTCTTGATTTTTCAGAGTTAATTTTGAATTTCTTTCGTTGAAATGCAAGATTTGGAATATTTCAGTAGTGTTTTGTCATAATTTGCTTTGCCACAGATACATTCTCTTTATTTTTCAAAGTTCATTTTGGATTTATTTCCTTGAAAAGCATAAGTTGGAATATTTCAGTAGTGTTTTGTTGTGGTTTACCTTGTCACGGTTACATTCTCTTGATTTTTCAAATTTCATTTTGAATTTCTTTCATTGAAATGCAAGAGTTGAAATATTTCAGTAGTGTTTTGTCGTGGTTTAACATTTCAGACTTACATTCTCTTAATTTTTCAAAGTTCATTTTGAATTTCTTTCGTTGAAATGCAAGAGTTGGAATATTTCAGTAGTGTTTTCTCATGGTTTATCTTGTCACAGATACATTCTCTTGATTTTTCAAAGTTCATTTCGAATTTATTTCATTGAAGTGCAAGAGTTGGAATATTTCAGTAGAGTTCTGTCGTGGTTTACCTTGTCACACTTACATTCTCTTGATTTTTCAAAGTTCATTTTGAATTTCTTTCATTGAAATGCAAGAGTTGGAATATTTCACTAGTGTTTTGTCATGGTTTACCATGTCACAGTTACATTCTCTTGATTTTTCAAAGTTCATTTTGGATTTCTTTCGTTGAAATACAAGAGTTGGAATATTTCAGTAGTGTTTTGTTGCGGTTTACCTTGTCCAAGTTACATTCTCTTAATTTTTCAAAGTTCATTTTGGATTTCTTTCGTTGAAATGCAAGAGTTGGAATATTTCAGTAGTGTTCTGTTGTGGTTCACCTTATCACAGTTACATTTTCTTGATTTTTAAAAGTTTATTTGAATTTCTTACATTGTAATGCAAGAGTTGGATTATTTCAGTAGTGTTTTGTTGTGCTTTACCTTGTCACACTTAAATTCTTTTAATTTTTCAAAGTTAATTTTGAATTTCTTTCATTGAAATGAAAGAGTTAGAATATTTCAGTAGTGTTTTGTCGTGGTTTAACTTGTCACAGTTATATTCTCTTGATATTTCAAAGTTCATTTCGGATTTCTTTCGTTGAAATGCAAGAGTTGGAATATTTCAGTAGTGTTTTGTCATGGTTTACCTTGTCACAGATACATTCTCTTAATTTTTCAAAGTTCATTTTGAATTTCTATGGTTGAAATGCAAGAGTTGGAATATTTCAGTAGCGTTTTGTTGTGGTTTACCTTGTCACAGTTACATTTTCTTCATTTTTCAAAGTTCATTTTGAATTTCTTTCGGTGAAATGCAAGAGTTGGAATATTTCGGTAGTGTTTTGTTGTTGTTTACCTTGTCACATTTACATTCCCTTGATTTTTCAAAGTTCATTTTGAATTTCTTTCATTGAAATGCAAGAGTTGGAATATTTCACTAGTATTTTGTTATGGTTTGCCTAGTCACAGTTACATTCTCTTAATTTTTCAAAGTTCATTTTGATTTTATTTCAGTGAAATGCAGGAGTTGGAATATTTCAGTAGTGTTCTGTTCTGGTTTACCTTATCACAGTTACATTTTCTTGATTTTTCAAAGTTCATTTTGAATTTCTGTCGTTGAAATGCAAGAGTTGGAATATTTCAGTAGTGTTTTATCATGGCTTACCTTGTCACAGTTACATTTTCTTGATTTTTCAAAGTTCATTTTGAATTTCTTTCCTTGAAATGCAAGAGTTGGAATATTTCAGTAGTGTTTTGTTGTGGTTTACCTTGTCACAGTTATATTCTCTTGATTTTTCAAAGTTCATTTTGGTTTTCTTTCATTGAAATGTAAGAGTTGGAATATTTCAGTAGTGTTTTGTTGTGCTTTACCATTTCAGACTTACATTCTCTTAATTTTTAAAAGTTTATTTTGGATTTGTTTCGTTGAAATGCAAGAGTTGAAATATTTCAGTAATGTTTTGTTGGGGTTTACCTTGTCACAGTTACATTTTCTTAATTTTTCAAACATCAGTTTCGATTTTTTTCGCTGAAATGAAAGAGTTTGATTATTTCAGTTGTGTTTTGTTGTGGTTTACCTTGTAATAGTTACACTCTTTTAATTTTTCAACATTCATTTTGGATTTCATTCATTGAAATGCAAGAGTTGGAATATTTCACTAGTGTTTTGTTGTGCTTTACCTTGTCACAGCTACATTCTATTGATTTTTAAAAGTTTATTTTTAATTTCTTTCATTGAAATGCAAGAGTTGGAATATTTCAGTAGTGTTATGTCATGGTTTTCCTTGTCATACTTAAATTCTATAGATTTTTTCAAACTTAATTTTGAATTTCTTTCATTTAAATGCAAGAGTTGGAACATTTCACTAGTGTTTTGTTGTGGTTTACCTTGTCACGGTTACATTCTCTTAATTTTTCAAAGTTCATTTTGAATTTCATTCGTTGAAATGTAAGAGCTGGAATATTTCAGTAGTGTTTTGTCATGGTTTACCATGTCACAGTTACATTCTCTTAATTTTTCAAAGTTCATTTGAATTTCTTTCGTTGAAATACAAGAGTTGGAATATTTCAGTAGTGTTTTGTCGTGGTTTACCTCGTCACAGTTACATTCTCTTGATTTTTCAAAGTTCATTTTGAATTTCTTTCATTTAAATGCAAGAGTTGGAATATTTCAGTAGTGTTTTGTTGTGCTTTACCTTGTCACAGTTACATTCTATTAATTTTTCAAAGTTCATTTTTAATTTCTTTCATTGAAATGCAAGAGTTGGAATATTTCAGTAGTGTTTTGTCATGGTTTACCTTGTCACAGTTACATTCTCTTGATTTTTTCAAAGTTAATTTTGAATTTCTTTCCTTTAAATGCAAGAGTTGTAATATTTCATTAGTGTTTTGTTGTGGTTTACCTTGTCACGGTTACATTCTCTTGATTTTTCAAATTTCATTTTGAATTTCTTTCATTGAAATGCAAGAGTTGAAATATTTCAGTAGTGTTTTGTCGTGGTTTACCATTTCAGACTTACATTCTCTTAATTTTTCAAAGTTCATTTTGAATTTCTTTCTTTGAAATGCAAGAGTTGGAATATTTCAGTAGTGTTTTCTCATGGTTTATCTTGTCACAGATACATTCTCTTAATTTTTCAAAGTTCATTTAGAATTTCTTTCATTGAAATGCAAGAGTTGGAATATGTCAGTAGTGTTTTGTAATGGTTTACCTTGTCACACTTACATTCTCTTGATTTTTCAAAGTTCATTTTGAATTTCTTTCATTATAATGCAAGAGTTGGATTATTTCAGTAGCGTTTTGTTGTGGTTTACCTTGTAAAAGTTACATTTTCTTGATTTTTCAAAGTTCATTTTGAATTTCTTTCTGTGAAATGCAAGAGTTGGAATATTTCAGTAGTGTTTTGATATGGTTTACCTTTTCACAGTTACATTCTCTTGATTTTTCAAAGTTCATTTTGAATTTCTTTCATTGAAATGCAAGAGTTGGAATATTTCACTAGTGTTTTGTCATGGTTTACCTTTTCACAGTTAAATTCTCTTGATTTTTCAAAGTTAATTTAGGATTTCTTTCGTTGAAATGCAAGAGTTGGAATATTTCAGTAGTGTTTTGTTGCGGTTTACAATGTCACAGTTACATTCTCTTAATTTTTCAAAGTTCATTTTGGATTTATTTCGTTGAAATTCATGAGTTGGAACATTTCAGTATTGTTTTGTCATGGTTCACCTTATCACAGTTACATTTTCTTGATTTTTCAAAGTTCATTTTGTATTTCTTTCGTTGAAATGCAAGAGTTGAAATATTTCAATAGTGTTTTGTCATGGCTTACCTTGTCACAGTTATATTCTCTAGATTTTTCAAGGTTCATTTTGAATTTCTTTCATTGAAATGCAAGAGTTGGAATATTTCAGTAGTGTTTTGTTGTGGTTTACCTTGTCACAGTTATATTCTCTTGATTTTTCAAAGTTCATTTTGGTTTTCTTTCATTGAAATGCAAGAGTTGGAATATTTCAGTAGTGTTTTGTTGTGCTTTACCATTTCAGACTTACATTCTCTTAATTTTTCAAAGTTCATTTTGGATTTCTTTCGATGAAATGGAAGAGTTGGAATATTTCAATAGTGTTCTGTCGTGGTTTACCTAGTCACAGTTACATTCTCATTATTTTTCAATGTTCATTTTGGATTTCTTTCATTGAAATACAAGAGTTGGAATATGTCAGTAGTGTTCTGTTGAGGTTCACCTTCTCACAGTTGCATTTTCTTTATTTTTAAAAGTTTATTTCGAATTTCTTTCGTTGAAATACAAGAGTTGGGATATTCCACTAGTGTTTTGTCATGGCTTACCTTGTTACAGTTACATTCTCTGGATTTTTAAAAGTTCATTTTGAATTTATTTCATTGAAATGCAAGAGTTGGAATATTTCAGTAGTGTTTTATTGTGGTCTACCTTGTCACAGTTACATTCTCTTAATTTTTCAAAGTTCATTTTGGATTTCTTTCATTGAAATGCAAGAGTTGGAATATTTCAGTAGTGTTTTGTCATGGTTTACCTTGTCACAGTTACATTCTCTTAATTTTTCAAAGTTAATTTTGAATTTCTTTTCGTTGAAATGCAAGAGCTGGAATATTTCAGGATTTCTTTCGCTGAAATATGTTTTGTTGTGCTTTACCTTGACACAGTTACATTTTCTTGATTTTTGTTAGGTTAGGTTAGGTTAAGCTAGATCAAGTTAGGTTAGGTTAAGTTAGGTTAGGTTAGCCTACGTACCCGCGCGTACTTAGGCTAACCTAACCTAACCTAACTTAACCTAACCTAACCTAACTTGATCTAACCTAACCTAACCTAACAAAAATCAAGAAAATGTAACTGTGTCAAGGTAAAGCACAACAAAACATATTTCAACGAAAGAAATCCTGAAATATTCCAACTCTTGCATTTCAACGAAAAGAAATTCAAAATGAACTTTGAAAAATAAAGAGAATGTAACTGTGACAAGGTAAACCATGACAAAACACTACTGAAATATTCCAACTCTCGCATTTCAATGAAAGAAATTCAAAATGAACTTTGAAAAATTAAGAGAATGTAACTGTGACAAGGTAAACCACAATAAAACACTACTGAAATATTCCAACTCTTGCATTTCAATGAAATAAATTCAAAATGAACTTTGAAAAATCAAGAGAATGTAACTGTAACAAGGTAAGCCATGACAAAACACTAGTGAAATAATCCAACTCTTGCATTTCAATTAAATAAATTCAAAATGAACTTTGAAAAATCAAGAAAATGTAACTGTGATAAGGTAAACCACAACAGAACACTACTGAAATATTCCAGCTCTTGCATTTCAACGAAAGAAATCCAAAATGAACTTTGAAAAATTAAGAGAATGTAACCGTGAGTAGGTAAACCACGACAGAACACTATTGAAATATTCCAACTCTTCCATTTCATCGAAAGAAATCCAAAATGAACTTTGAAAAATTAAGAGAATGTAAGTCTGACATGGTAAACCACAACAAAACACTACTGAAATATTCCAACTCTCGCATTTCAATGAAAGAAATCCAAAATGAACTTTGAAAAATTAAGAGAATGTAACTGTGACAAGGTAGACCACAATAAAACACTACTGAAATATTCCAACTCTTGCATTTCAATGAAATAAATTCAAAATGAACTTTGAAAAATCAAGAGAATGTAACTGTGACAAGGTAAGCCATGACAAAACACTACTGAAATATTCCAACTCTTGCATTTCAACGAAATAAATTCAAAATTAACTTTTAAAAATCAAGAAAATGTAATTGTGATAAGGTGAACCACAACAAAACAATACTGAAATATTCCAACTCTTGCATTTCAACGAAAGAAATCCAAAATTAACTTTGAAAAATTAAGAGAATGTAACAGTGAGTAGGTAAACCACGACAGAACACTATTGAAATATTCCAACTCTTGCATTTCATCGAAAGAAATCCAAAATGAACTTTGAAAAATTAAGAGAATGTAACTCTGATAAGGTAAAGCACATCAAAACATAACTGAAATATTCCAACTCTTGCATTTCAATGAAAGAAAACCGAAATGAACTTTGAAAAATCAAGAGAACGTAACTGTGAAAAGGTAAACCACAACAAAACACTACTGAAATATTCCAACTCTTGCATTTCAACGTAAGAAATTCAAAATTAACTTTGAAAAATCAAGAGAATATAACTGTGACAAGGTAAGCCATGACAAAACACTACTGAAATATTCCAACTCTTGCATTTCAATGAAAGAAATACAAAATAAAATTTGAAAAATCAAGAGAATGTAACTATGACAAGGTAAACCACGACAAAACTCTACTGAAATATTCCAAATCTTGCATTTCAACATAAAATTCAAAATGAACTTTGAAAAATTAAGAGAATGTAATTGTGACAAGGTAAACCACGACAAAACTCTACTGAAATAATCCAACTCTTGCATTTCAATGACAGAAATTCAAATTGAACTTTGAAAATTAAAGAGAATGTAAATGTGAAAATGTAAACCACTACAAAACACTACTGAAATATTCCAACTCTTGCATTTCAACGAAAGAAATTCAAAATGAACTTTGAAAAATTAAAAGAATGTAACTGTGACAAGGTAACTATGACAAGGTAAACCATGACAAAACACTACTGAAATATTCCAACTCTTGCATTTCAATGAAAGAAATTAAAAATGAACTTTGAAAAATCATGAGAATTTAACTGTGACAAGGTAAACCACAACAAAACACTACTGAAATAATCCAACTCTTGCATTTCAATGAAAGAAAATCAAATGAACTTTGAAAAATTAAGAAAATGTAACTGTGACAAGGTCAACCACGACAAAACACTCCTGAAATATTCCAACTCTTGCTTTTAAAAGAAAGAAATCCAAAATTAACTTTAAAAAATCAATAGAATGTAACTATGACAAGGTAAACCATGACAAAACACTACTGAAATATTCCAACTCTTGCATTTCAATGAAAGAAATAAAAAATGAACTTTGAAAAATCAAGAGAATGTAACTGTGACAAGGTAAACCATGACAAAACACTACTGAAATATTCCAACTCTTGCATTTCAACGAAAGAAATTCAAAATGAACTTTCAAAAATTAAGAGAATGTAACTGTGCCAAAGTAAACCACGACGTAACACTATTGAAATATTCCAACTCTTGCATTTCAACGAAAGAAATCCAAAATGAACTTTGAAAAATCAAGAGAATGTAAGTGTGACAAGGTAAACCACAACAAACTACTACTGAAATATTCTAACTCTTGCAATTCAACGAAAAAAAACCAAAATGATCTATGAAAAATCATGAGAATGTAACTGTGACAAGGTAAACCACGACAAAACACTACTGAAATATTCCAACTCTTGCATTTCAATGATAGAAATTAAAAATAAGAGAATGTAACTGTGACATGGTAAACAATGACAGAACACTACTGAAATATTCCAACTCTTGCATTTCAACGAAAGAAATACAAAATGAACTTTGAAAAATCAAGAGAATGTATCTGTGACAAAGAAACCATGACAAAACACTACTGAAATAATCAAACTCTTGCATTTCAATGAAAGAAATTCAAACTGAACTTTGAAAAATTAAGAGAATGTAACTATGACATGGTAAACAATGACAGAACACTACTGAAATATTCCAACTCTTGCATTTCAACGAAAGAAATCCAAAATGAACTTTGAAAAATCAAGATAATGTAACCACGACAAAACACTAGTGAAATAATCCAACTCTTGCATTTCAATGAAAGAAAACCAAAATGATCTTTGAAAAATTAAGAGAATGTAACTGTGACAAGGTAAACCACAACAAAACACTACTGAAATATTCCAACTCTTGCATTTCAACGAAATTCCAACTCTTGCATTTCAAAGAAAGAAATTCAAAATGAACTTTGAAAAATTAAGATAATGCAACTGTGACAAGGTAAACCACGACAAAACACTACTGAAATAATCCAACTCTTGCATTTCAATGAAAGAAATTCGAAATGAACTTCAAAATCAAGAGAATGTAAGTGTGACAAGGTAAACCATGACAAAACACTACTGAAATATTTCAACTCTTGCATTTCAACGAAAGAAATTAAAAATGAACTTTGAAAAATCAAGATAATGTAACTGTGACAAGGTAAACCACAACCAAACACTACTGAAATATTACAACTCTTGCATTTCAACGAAAGAAATTCAAATGAACTTTGAAAAATTAAGAGAATGTAACTGTGACATGGTAAACCACGACAAAACACTACTGAAATATTCAAACTCTTGCATTTCAATCAAAGAAATTCAAAATGAACTTTGAAAAATCAAGAGAATGTAACTGTGACAAGGTAAACCTCAACAAAACACTACTGAAATATTCCAACTCTTGCATTTCACCGAAAGAAATTCAAAATGAACTTTGAAAAATCAAGAAAATGTAAGTGTGACAAGGTAAACCATAAAAGAACACTACTGAAATATTCCAACTCTTTCATATCAATGAAAGAAATCCAAAATGAACTTTGAAAAATCAAGATAATGTAAGTGTAATAAGGTAAACCACGAAAAAAAACTAGTGAAATATTCCAACTGTTGCATTTCAACGAAAGAAATTCAAAATGAACTTTGAAAAATAAAGAAAATGTAACTGTGACAAGATAAAGCATAACAAAACCCTACTGAAATAATCCAACTCTTGCATTTCAATGAAAGAAATTCAAATGAACTTTGAAAAATCAAGAGAATGTAACTGTCACAAGGTAAACCACGACAAAACACTGCTGAAATATTCCAACTCTTGCATTTCAATGAAAGAAATTCGAAAAGAACTTTGAAAAAATCAAGAGAATGTAACTGTGATAAGGTAAACCACAACAAAACACTACTGAAATATTCCAACTCTTGCATTTCAACACAGGAAATTCAAAATGAACTTTGAAAATAAGAGAATGTAATTGTGACAAGGTAAACCAAAACAAAACAATACTGAAATATTCCAACTCTTGCATTTCAACGAAAGAACTTCAAAATGAACTTTGAAAAATTAAGAGAATGTAACTGTGACAAGGTAAACCATGACACAACACTACTGAAATATTCCAACTCCTGCATTTCAACGAAAGAAATCCAAAATGAAGTTTGAAAAATCAAAGAGAATGTAACTGTGACATGGTAAACCACGATAAAACACTACTGAAATAATCCAACTCTTGCATTTCAATGAAACAAATTCAAAATGAACTTTGAAAAAATCGAGAGAATGTAACTGTGACAAGGTAAACCACAACAAACCACTACTGAAATATTCCAACTCTTGCATTTCAATGAAAGAAAACCAAAATGAACTTTGAAAAATTAAGAGAATGTAACTGTGACAAGGTAGACCACAATAAAACACTACTGAAATATTCCAACTCTTGCATTTCAATGAAAGAAAACCAAAATGAACTTTGAAAAATCAAGAGAATGTAACTGTGACAAGGTAAACCACAACAAAACACTACTGAAATATTCCAACTCTCGCATTTCAATGAAAGAAATCCAAAATGAACTTTGAAAAATTAAGAGAATGTAACTGTGACAAGGTAGACCACAATAAAACACTACTGAAATATTCCAACTCTTGCATTTCAATGAAATAAATTCAAAATGAACTTTGAAAAATAAAGAGAATGTAACTGTGACAAGGTAAGCCATAACAAAACACTACTGAAATATTCCAACTCTTGCATTTCAACGAAAGAAATTCAAAATGAACTTTGAAAAATCAAGAAAATGTAACTGTGATAAGGTGAACCACAACAGAACAATACTGAAATATTCCAACTCTTGCATTTCAAAGAAAGAAATCCAAAATGAACTTTGAAAAATTAAGAGAATGTAACCGTGAGTAGGTAAACCACGACAGAACACTATTGAAATATTCCAACTCTTGCATTTCATCGAAAGAAATCCAAAATGAACTTTGAAAAATTAAGAGAATGTAAGTCTGAAAAGGTAAAGCACAACAAAACACTACTGAAATATTCCAACTCTTGCATTTCAATGAAAGAAAACCAAAATGAACTTTGAAAAATCAAGAGAATATAACTGTGACAAGGTAAACCACAACAAAACACTATTGAAATACTCCAACTCTTGCATTTCAATGAAAGAAATTCAAAATTAACTTTGAAAAATAAAGAGAATATAACTGTGACAAGGTAAGCAATGACAAAACACTACTGAAATATTCCAACTCCTGCATTTCAATTAAAGAAATTTAAAATAAAAATTCAAAAATCAAGAAAATGTAACTGTGACAAGGTAAACCACAACAAAACACTATTGAAATATTCCAGATCTTGCATTTCAACGAAAAAAATTAAAACTGAACTTTGAAAAACTAAGAGAATTTAACTGTGACAAGTTAATTCATGACAAAACACTACTGAAATATTCCAACTCTTGCATTTCAACGAAAGAAATTCCAAATGAACTTTGAAAAATGAAGAGAATTTAACTGTGACAAGGTAAACCATGACAAAACACTACTGAAATATTCCAACTCTTGCATTTCAACGACGGAAACTCAAAATGAACTTTGAAAAATTAAAAGAATGTAACTGTGACAAGGTAACTATGACAAGGTAAACCATAACAAAACACTACTGAAATATTCCAACTCTTGCATTTCAATGAAAGAAATTAAAAATGAACTTTGAAAAATTAAGAGAATGTAACTGTGACAAGGTAAAGAAGAACAAAACAATACTGAAATAATCTAACTCTTGCATTTCAATGAAAGAAATTAAAATTAAATTTGAAAAATTAAGAAAATGTAACTGTGACAAGGTCAACCACTACAAAGCACTACTGAAATATTTCAACTCGTGCATTTCAAAGAAAAAAATTAGTAATGAACTTTGAAAAATCAAGAGTATGTATCTTTGACAAGGTAAACCATGACAAAACACAACTGAAATATTCCAACTCTTGCATTTCAATGAAAGAAATCCAAAATGAACTTTGAAAAATCAAGAGAATGTAACTGTGACAAGGTAAACCATGACAAAACACTACTGAAATATTCCAACTCTTGCATTTCAACGAAAGAAATTCAAAATGAACTTTCAAAAATTAAGAGAATGTAACTGTGCCAAAGTAAACCACGACGTAACACTATTGAAATATTCCAACTCTTGCATTTCAACGAAAGAAATCCAAAATGAACTTTGAAAAATCAAGAGAATGTAAGTGTGACAAGGTAAACCACAACAAACTACTACTGAAATATTCTAACTCTTGCATTTCAACTAAAAAAAACCAAAATGATCTATGAAAAATCATGAGAATGTAACTGTGACAAGGTAAACCACGACAAAACACTACTGAAATATTCCAACTCTTGCATTTCAATGATAGAAATTAAAAATAAGAGAATGTAACTGTGACATGGTAAACAATGACAGAACACTACTGAAATATTCCAACTCTTGCATTTCAACGAAAGAAATCCAAAATGAACTTTGAAAAATCAAGAGAATGTATCTGTGACAAAGAAACCATGACAAAACACTACTGAAATAATACAACTCTTGCATTTCAATGAAAGAAATTCGAAATGAACTTTGAAAAATCAAGAGAATGTAACTGTGACATGGTAAACAATGACAGAACACTACTGAAATATTCCAACTCTTGCATTTCAACGAAATTCCAACTCTTGCATTTCAACGAAAGAAATTCAAAATGAACTTTGAAAAATTAAGATAATGTAACTGTGACAAGGTAAACCACGACAAAACACTACTGAAATATTCCAACTCTTGCATTTCAATGAAAGAAATTCTAAATGAACTTCAAAATCAAGAGAATGTAAGTGTGACAAGGTAAACCATGACAAAACACTACTGAAATATTTCAACTCTTGCATATCAACGAAAGAAATTAAAAATGAACTTTGAAAAATCAAGATAATGTAACTGTGACAAGGTAAACCACGACCAATCACTACTGAAATATCACAACTCTTGCATTTCAACGAAAGAAATTCAAAATAAACTTTGAGAAATTAATAGAATGTAACTGTGACATGGTAAACCACGACAAAACACTACTGAAATATTCAAACTCTTGCATTTCAATGAAAGAAATTTCAAAATGAACTTTGTAAAATCAAGAGAATGTAACAGTGACAAGGTAAACCGCAACAAAACACTACTTAAATATTCCAACTCTTGCATTTCACCGAAAGAAATTCAAAATGAACTTTTAAAAATAAAGAGAATGTAACTGTGACAAGGTAAACCATGACAAAACACTACTGAAATATTCCAACTCTTGCATTTCAATGAAAGAAACCCAAAATGAAATTTGAAAAATCAAGAGAATGTAAGTGTGACATGGTAAACCACGACAAAACACTACTGAAATATTCCAACTCTTGCATTTCAACGAAAGAAATTCAAAATGAACTTTGAAAAATAAAGAAAATGTAACTGTGACAAGATAAAGCATAACAAAACACTACTGAAATAATCCAACTCTTGCATTTCAATGAAAGAAATTCAAATGAACTTTGAAAAATCAAGAGAATGTAACTGTCACAAGGTAAACCACGACAAAACACTACTGAAATATTCCAACTCTTGCATTTCAATGAAATAAATTCAAAATGAACTTTGAAAAAATTAAGAGAATGTAACTGTGACAAGGTAAACCACAACAAAACACTACTGAAATATTCCAACTCTCGCATTTCAACACAGCAAATACAAAATGAACTTTGAAAATAAGAGAATGTAATTGTGACAAGGTAAAGCACCACAAAATACTACTGAAATATTCCAACTCTTGCATTTCAACGAAAGAACTTCAAAATGAACTTTGAAAAATTAAGAGAATGTAACTGTGACAAGGTAAACCATGTCACAACACTACTGAAATATTCCAACTCCTGCATTTCAACGAAAGAAATCCAAAATGAACTTTGAAAAATCAAAGAGAATGTAACTGTGACATGGTAAACCACGACAAAACACTACTGAAATAATCAAACTCTTGCATTTCAATGAAACAAATTCAAAATGAACTTTGAAAAAATCGAGAGAATGTAACTGTGACAAGGTAAACCACAACAAACCACTACTGAAATATTCCAACCCTTGCATTTCAATGAAAGAAAACCAAAATGAACTTTGAAAAATTAAGAGAATGTAACTGTGACAAGGTAGACCACAATAAAACACTACTGAAATATTCCAACTCTTGCATTTCAATGAAAGAAAACCAAAATGAACTTTGAAAAATCAAGAGAATGTAACTGTGACAAGGTAAACCACAACAAAACACTACTGAAATATTCCAACTCTCGCATTTCAATGAAAGAAATCCAAAATGAACTTTGAAAAATTAAGAGAATGTAACTGTGACAAGGTAGACCACAATAAAACACTACTGAAATATTCCAACTCTTGCATTTCAATGAAATAAATTCAAAATGAACTTTGAAAAATCAAGAGAATGTAACTGTGACAAGGTAAGACATGACAAAACACTACTGAAATATTCCAACTCTTGCATTTCAACTAAAGAAATTCAAAATGAACTTTGAAAAATCAAGATAATGTAATTGTGATAAGGTGAACCACAACAGAACAATACTGAAATATTCCAACTCTTGCATTTCAACGAAAGAAATCCAAAATGAACTTTGAAAAATTAAGAGAATGTAACCGTGAGTAGGTAAACCACGACAGAACACTATTGAAATATTCCAACTCTTCCATTTCAACGAAAGAAATCCAAAATGAACTTTGAAAAATTAAGAGAATGTAAGTCTGAAATGGTAAAGCACAACAAAACACTACTGAAATATTCCAACTCTTTCATTTCAATGAAAGAAAACCAAAATAAACTTTGAAAAATCAAGAGAATATAACTGTGACAAGGTAAACCACAACAAAACACTACTGAAATATTCCAACTCTTGCATTTCAATGAAAGAAATTCAAAATTAACTTTGAAAAATAAAGAGAATATAACTGTGACAAGGTAAGCCATGACAAAACACTACTGAAATATTTCAACTCTTGCATTTCAAAGAAAGAAATTTAAAATAAAATTTGAAAAATCAAGAAAATGTAACTGTGACAAGGTAAACCACAACAAAACGCTATTGAAATATTCCAGATCTTGCATTTCAACGAAACAAATTAAAAATGAACTTTGAAAAATCAAGAGAATGTAACTTAGGCAAGTTAAATCAAGACAAAATCCTACTGAAATAATCAAATTCGTGCATTTTATCGACAGAATTCCATAAAGAACTTTGAAAGCCTATAAGAATGTAACTTTGACACGGGAAACTAGGACAAAACGTCCATAAAATATTACAACTCATCTATTTAAACGAAAGAAATTCAAAGTTAACTTTAAAAATTAAAAGAATGTAACTGTGACAAGTTAAACCATAACAAAACACTACTGAAATATTCCAACTCTTGCATTTCAATGAAAGAAATTAAAAATGAACTTTGAAAAATTAAGAGAATGTAACTGTGACAAGGTAAAGCACAACAAAACACTACTGAAATAATCCAACTCTTGCATTTCAATGAAAGAAAATCAAATTAAATTTGAAAAATTAAGAAAATGTAACTGTGACAAGGTCAACCACGACAAAGCACTACTGAAATAATTCAACTCTTTCCTTTCAATGAAAGAAATTCATAATGAACTTTGAAGAATTAATAGGATGTATCTTTTACAAGGTAAACCATGACAAAACACTACTGAAATATTCCAACTCTTGCATTTAAATGACAGAAATTCAAAATGAACTTTGAAAAATCGAGAGAATGTAACTGTGACAAGGTAAACCATGACAAAACACTACTGAAATATTCCAACTCTTGCATTTCAACGAAAGAAATTCAAAATGAACTTTCAAAAATTAAGAGAATGTAACTGTGCCAAAGTAAACCACGACGTAACACTATTGAAATATTCCAACTCTTGCATTTCAACGAAAGAAATCCAAAATGAACTTTGAAAAATCAAGAGAATGTAAGTGTGACAAGGTAAACCACAACAAACTACTACTGAAATATTCTAACTCTTGCAATTCAACGAAAAAAAACCAAAATGATCTATGAAAAATCATGAGAATGTAACTGTGACAAGGTAAACCACGACAAAACACTACTGAAATATTCCAACTCTTGCATTTCAATGATAGAAATTAAAAATAAGAGAATGTAACTGTGACATGGTAAACAATGACAGAACACTACTGAAATATTCCAACTCTTGCATTTCAACGAAAGAAATCCAAAATGAACTTTGAAAAATCAAGAGAATGTATCTGTGACAAAGAAACCATGACAAAACACTACTGAAATAATCCAACTCTTGCATTTCAATGAAAGAAATTCGAAATGAACTTTGAAAAATCAAGAGAATGTAACTGTGACATGGTAAACAATGACAGAACACTACTGAAATATTCCAACTCTTACATTTCAACGAAAGAAATCCAAAATGAACTTTGAAAAATCAAGATAATGTAACCACGACAAAACACTAGTGAAATAATCCAACTCTTGCATTTCAATGAAAGAAAACCAAAATGATCTTTGAAAAATTAAGAGAATGTAACTGTGACAAGGTAAACCACGACAAAACACTACTGAAATATTCCAACTCTTGCATTTCAACGAAATTCCAACTCTTGCATTTCAACGAAAGAAATTCAAAATGAACTTTGAAAAATTAAGATAATGCAACTGTGACAAGGTAAACCACGACAAAACACTACTGAAATAATCCAACTCTTGCATTTCAATGAAAGAAATTCGAAATGAACTTCAAAATCAAGAGAATGTAACTGTGACAAGGTAAACCATGACAAAACACTACTGAAATATTTCAACTCTTGCATTTCAACGAAAGAAATTAAAAATGAACTTTGAAAAATCAAGACAATGTACCTGTGACAAGGTAAACCACGACAAAACACTACTGAAATATTCCAACTCTTGCATTTCAACGAAAGAAATTCAAATGAACTTTGAAAAATTAAGAGAATGTAACTTTGACATGGTAAACCACGACAAAACACTACTGAAATATTCCAACTCTTGCATTTCAATGAAAGAAATTCAAAATGAACTTTGAAAAATCAAGAGAATGTAACTGTGACAAGGTAAACCGCAACAAAACACTACTGAAATATTCCAACTCTTGCATTTCACCGGAAGAAATTCAAAATGAACTTTGAAAAATCAATAAAATGTAACTGTGAAAAGGTAAACCACAACAGAACACTACTGAAATATTCCAACTCTTGCATTTCAATGAAAGAAACCCAAAATGAACTTTGAAAAATCAAGAAAATGTAAGTGTGACAAGGTAAACCACGACAAAACACTACTGAAATATTCCAACTCATGCATTTCAACGAAAGAAATTCAAAATGAACTTTGAAAAATAAAGAAAATGTAACTGTGACAAGATAAAGCATAACAAAACACTACTGAAATAATCCAACTCTTGCATTTCAATGAAAGAAATTCAAATGAACTTTGAAAAATCAAGAGAATGTAACTGTCACAAGGTAAACCACGACAAAACACTGCTGAAATATTCCAACTCTTGCATTTCAATGAAAGAAATTCGAAATGAACTTTGAAAAAATCAAGAGAATGTAAGTGTGACAAGGTAAACCACAACAAAACACTACTGAAATATTCCAACTCTTGCATTTCAACGAAAGAAATTCAAAATGAACTTTGAAAAATTAAGAGAATGTAACTGTGACAAGCTAAACCACAACAAAACAATACTGAAATATTCCAACTCTTGCATTTCAACGAAAGAACTTCAAAATGAACTTTAAAAATTAAGAGAATGTAACTGTGACAAGGTAAACCATGACACAACACTACTAAAATATTACAACTCTTGCATTTCAACGAAAGAAATTCAAAATGAAGTTTGAAAAATTAAGAGAATGTAACTGTGACAAGGTAAACCATGACAAAACACTACTGAAATAATCCAACTCTTGCATTTCAATGAAACAAATTCAAAATGAACTTTGAAAAAATCGAGAGAATGTAACTGTGACAAGGTAAACCACAACAAACCACTACTGAAATATTCCAACCCTTGCATTTCAATGAAAGAAATTCAAAATGAACTTTCAAAACTTAAGAAAAAGTAACTGTGACAAAGTAAACCAAGACATAACACTACTGAAATATTCCAACTCTTGCATTTCAACGAAAGAAATTCAAAATGAACTTTGAAAAATCAAGAGAATGTAACTGTGAAAAGGTAAACCACGACAAAACACTACTGAAATAATCCAACTCTTCCATTTCAATGAAACAAATTCAAATGAACTTTGAAAAATCAAGAGAATGTAACTATGACAAGGTAAACCGATAAAACACTACTGAAATATTCCAACTCTTGCATTTCAATGAAAGAAATGCGAAATGAACTTTGAAAAATCAAGAGAATGTAAGTGTGACAAGGTAAACCACAACAAAACACTACTGAAATATTCCAACTCTTGCATTTCAACGAAATTCCAACTCTTGCATTTCAACGAAAGAAATTTGAAAAGAATTTGAAAAATCAAGAGAATGTAAGTGTGGCAAGGTAAACCATGACAAAACACTACTGAAATATTTCAACTCTTGCATTTCAACGAAAGAAATTAAAAATTAACTTTGAAAATCAAGAGAATGTAACTGTGACGAGGTAAACCACGACAAAACACTACTGAAATATTCCAACTCTTGTATTTCAACGAAAGAAATTCAAATGAACTTTGAAAAATTAAGAGAATGTAACTGTGACAAGGTAAACCTCAACAAAACACTACTGAAATATTCCAACTCTTGCATTTCAACGAAATAAATTCAAAATGAACTTTGGAAAATAAGAGAATGTAACTGTGACAAGGTAAACCTCGACAAGACACTACTGAAACATTCCAACTCTTGCATTTCAATGAAAGAAATTCAAAATGAACTTTGAAAACTTAAGAGAATGTAACTGCGACAAGGTAAACCACAACCAAACACTACTGAAATATTCCAACTCTTGCATTTCAACGAAAGAAATCCAAAATGAACTTTGAAAAATCAAGATAATGTAACTTTGACATGGTAAACCACGACAAAACCCTAGTGAAATAATCCAACTCTTGCATTTCAATGAAAGAAAACCAAAATGATCTTTGAAAAATTAAGAGAATTTAACTGTGACAAGGTAAACCACAACCAAACACTTCTGAAATATTACAACTCTTTCATTTCAACGAAATTCCAACTCTTTCATTTCAAAGAAAGAAATTCAAAATGAACTTTGAAAAATTAAGAAAATGTAACTGTGACAAGGTAAACCACAACAAAACACTACTGAAATAATCCAACTCTTGCATTTCAATGAAAGAAATTCGAAATGAACTTCAAAATCAAGAGAATGTAAGTGTGACAAGGTAAACCATGACAAAACACTACTGAAATATTTCAACTCTTGCATTTCAACGAAAGAAATTAAAAATGAACTTTGAAAAATCAATATAATGTAACTGTGACAAGGTAAACCACAACAAAACACTACTGAAATATTCCAACTCTTGCATTTCAACGAAAGAAATTCAAATGAACTTTGAAAAATTAATAGAATGTAACTGTGACATGGTAAACCACGACAAAACACTACTGAAATATTCCAACTCTTGCATTTCAATGAAAGAAATTCAAAATGAACTTCGAAAAATCAAGAAAATGAAACTGTGACAGAGTAAACCTCAACAAAATACTACTGAAATATTCCAACTCTTGCATTTCACCGAAGGAAATTCAAAATGAACTTTGAAAATCAAGAAAATATAACTGTGACAAGGTAAACCACAACAAAAGACTACTGAAATATTCCAACTCTTGCATTTCAATGAAAGAAAACCAAAATGAACTTTGAAAAATCAAGAGAATGTAACTGTGACATGGTAAACCATGAAAAAACACTACTGAATTATTCCAACTCTTGCATTTCAAAGAAAAAAATTCAAAATGAACTTTGAAAAATCAAAAAATGTAACTGTGACACGGTAAAGCATAACAAAACACTACTGAAATAATCCAACTCTTGCATTTCAATGAAAGAAATTCAAATGAACTTTGAAAAATCAAGAGAATGTAACTGTCACAAGGTAAACCACGACAAAACACTGCTGAAATATTCCAACTCTTGCATTTCAATGAAAGAAATTCGAAATGAACTTTGAAAAAATCAAGAGAATGTAAGTGTGACAAGGTAAACCACAACAAAACACTACTGAAATATTCCAACTCTTGCATTTCAACGAAAGAAATTCGAAATGAACTTTGAAAAATCAAGAGAATGTAATTGTGACAAGCTAAACCACAACAAAACACTACTGAAATATTCCAACTCTTGCATTTCAACGAAAGAAATTCAAAATGAACTTTGAAAAATTAAGAGGATGTAACTGTGACAAGGTAAACCATGTCACAACACTACTGAAATATTCCAACTCCTGCATTTCAACGAAAGAAATCCAAAATGAAGTTTGAAAAATCAAAGAGAATGTAACTGTGACATGGTAAACCACGATAAAACACTACTGAAATAATCCAACTCTTGCATTTCAATGAAACAAATTCAAAATGAACTTTGAAAAAATCGAGAGAATGTAACTGTGACAAGGTAAACCACAATAAACAACAACTGAAATATTCCAACTCTTGCATTTAAAAGAAAGAAATTAAAAAAGATCTTTGAAAAATCTAGAAAATGTAACTATGTCAAGTTAAATCATGAAGAAATAGTACTCAAATATTACAATTTTCGCATTTCAATAAAAGAAAACCAAAATGAACTTTGAAAAATCAAGAGGATGTAACTGTGACTAGGTAAACCACGACAAACCACTACTAACATATTCCAACTGTCCTAGTCGATTACGTCATTCTATGCCCATATATGGACCCCCGTCATGACCTCCTGATAGGGTTCTACCGATTATATAATCAATTTCTCAGAAATCCAACTGTCCTAGTCGATTACGTCATTCTCTGCCCATATATGGACTCCCGTCATGACCTTCTGATAGGGTTCTACCGATTATGTAATCAATTTCTCAGAAATTCATTTATCCTAGTCAACAACGTCCTGCTATATCCATATATGGACTCCCGTCACAATCTCCTGATAAGGTTTTACCGATTATGTAATCAATTTCTCAGAAATCCATTTGTTCTATTCGATTACGTCATTATATACCCATAGATGGATTCCCGTCACGAGCTCCTGATAGGGTTCTACCGATTATGTAATCAAATTCTCAGGAATTCTCTCCCTTCGATTACGCAATCAATTTCTTGGAAATCCTCTCCCCTCGAGGGATTCTATGCCCATATATGGAGTCCCTTCATGTGCTCATGAGGTTAGTTTAGGTTACGCAATCAATTTCTCGGAAATCCATTTTCCCTCTCGAGTCCTAGATCAATATATCTCTTCCCCACCTTCCCCTTAGAAACAAAAAATTAATTGCCCTTTCTTGAATCAATAATTCCCCATAAAAACAACAAATTAATTCCCCTTTTGTGAATCAATAATTCCCCTTAGAAACAACAAATTAATTCCCCTTTCTTAGATCAATAATTCCCCTTAGAAACAACAAATTAATTCCCCTTTCGTGACAATCAATCAACCTTGACATCATCTGTCAGACATTAATATACTTCGCCCGGAAACAATTTTCCTGAACGAACACCAAATACATTAATAAACTTCGCCCGGAAACAATTCTCCTGGGCGAACTCCAATTTCTCTGAAACGTGTTCTCCCTGGGGATTCCATGCCCATATATGGAGTCCCCGTCGAACTGACAGCACAGGTGTTCTCCCTAGGGACTCTATGCCCATATATGGAGCCCCCCTCGGACCTCCTGACCCCTTTCTACTGTCATCAGTAGTAAAAAGGATTTTTTCCCTATTTTGAACTTTTATTTTATACACTAAAACTAACGGCTATTGAGTTTTACGCAGTAACTACTAGACAAGAGGTTAGCGGAAATTTTACGGCAGGGTATGGCAGCCTTAGAAACTTGTTTCTAGGTCCACATTTTTACTTTTCATGAGAGGTTCTTCAGACGAATACGGAGAAATTTATTTACTCCCTAATATACTCAGACAAGTGGGGAGGAGTTTACTCGGACAAATTTATTTACTTGCTAATTTACTCATACAAGTGCGGAGGAGTTTACTCGGACAAACATGCAAAATGAGTGTTCAGGGAAGACAATTCCCCTTATTACAGAAAAGGCAGTTTTAAATTAGTTCCTTTTATCCTCGAAGCAAGGCTATACGAAAGTTGAAACTTAGCACTCATACTTTTCAGTGAGGTGCAAATGACATTTAGCCTTAAGGGGGTTCGAGAAGGGATAACCCCGTTTTATTTTATGATGATTTCTTTTTTTTAGGTTTTTCTTTATTATTCATGATACTTTCTATTCGTTTTGTATTATTGTTCCATTCACAGTTATGTAAAGTCAACACGAAGGTGAAACGCGTTGGGCTCAATCAGCGCAAACAAAACAAAATACATGGGGACATTGAAATCACCACTTCGGATCAAGTCAATCATGAGATGGAACAAGTGGTCAAATTTAGATACCTCAGAAGCATAATTGAAACCGGTGGCTCCTTGCCGAATGAAATAGCGTACCATATAGGCCAGTCAAGCGGAGCTTTCAACAGGATGAAGAGAATCTGGCGATCGAATGTCTTTTCACTTTGCTTCAAACTTGGAATCTTCAATAGCAGTGTTCTGTCAATCCTGACGAACAGCCGAATCATGGCCGAATCATGGAATATTAATGGAGAGCAAAGGGCGACGATCGAGAGAGATGGGCATCCAAAGAGTTCGCATACCGTCGGGTCTCCGCTCTCTTAACACGCTCCTGAAACCCGAGTGGGGAGATGTGCTAGAAATTTTTATGTGTCTCTTTGCTTCTGTGCCAACAAATTCTGTTTTTTAGTTGATTTCTTTCCGCTTCCCAATTATGATACTTGTACTAATATTTGAAGTAGAAGCACTTTAGTTCCAATAATACCGCTGTATTAATGTCATCTTCCTCAGCTCCAAAAATTACATCACAATCCAGTATTCACCGTAGTCAGTAATTTGATCTGTGAGGACAATGAATAACTTCAAATTGTAAAAGTGTCAAATTGTTTGAGAGGAGGGAGGAGATAAATTAGTAGCCCACAAAATCAACATACTCTTAGTACCTGATATATTTTTAATCTTGATTGACTCTTTACTAGGTTGCAGCAGTAGCTTCCATCTAGTAAAGGATAAGCTACTGCCCTTAGAAGCAAAAAAGGGTTTAAAACAAAAATATCTTGTGACAAATATTTTCCATGCAGTATTTTTTTTAAATATTGACTTTCATTTAGATTCAACTGAATTGTAATTACAGATTCAACATAATTACTGTAATTTGTTATTGCGAGAAGGAAATTTTGAGACTTTTTAAAAAGAGCCCAAAACTCCTTAATAATATTGAAATATAGATCTAAATAGAAATAAAAATTACACAGTCCCAGTTTAAATTGTCATTGCCGGAAACCCCTAAGTGGAGGTTTACAGATCCCACCTTGGACAAAAAATAAAATCTTAATCTTGCATTTAGAATAATTGGAGTTTTTAGCTCTGGAGAAAATCTGGTTGTAGAAATCCCCTTTATATATATATTAATACTCCAAAGGTGTCGAACCAACTAAAAATCCTGGATAGCTCAGATGGTAGAACATCAGACTACTAGCCTTAGGCTCACGGGCTCAAGCTCGACGTAAAACTTTTTTGGCCTTAAAAAGTAAAGTATTGAGAATAATTTATGTTTGGGGGAAAGTTGCAGTTATGGAGAGAAAATTGATGTGACTATTTCGCATGTGCAAACAAAAAAAAAGAACTTGACTCAAACGGAGGGAGATCATTTATCTTGGCAATCAATGAAGAAACAGCATTGTTGAGATTGGAAAGGGGTGGAGGAGTCACGGACCCTCTCTGTGCCTCCAGTCACACAGTAGAATACGGGATTCCAATCACAAGGATGCATACAGGTTGCTGACGGAAAGGTTTGGACTGAGGTCCAAGGCAGTGAAGCTGCCGAGTCAACATGTTGTAGACACATGTTAGGACTTTAAGCAATTTTGATGAAGGCTTATTTACTTGTGATTGACCACCTCTGTGATAGCTTTTTGAGAAAGTGATTGAACCGTTGAAACTACTGAGGCTCTCTTTAAATTTGGCAGACAGGTACATGCACCCAAAGAGACTGTCTTGAAGAAAGGTTAGACACAGTGCTGTATGCAGTGCCAATTTCACCCCTGAGCCTAGATTTTGTTTCACAATCTTTTACAATATTCTAATCTAAGTAACTCTTTTTGGTCGGAAATTATTTTCCCGGTTCAGCAAGAAATTTAGTAGGTTATATGCAATGATATAAATTTAGATCGAATGGATGGTGGGACAGAAACATTTTTTTCTTTTCTCTTTGTATCAAAAATAGTTGATAAGTGTTGTCTCTTCAATATGATAGTGTTTCACCCTCAATTCAGTCCAAAGCACAAATCCTCGTATATTTTCCTCCTGAATTTATTATTTGAGCGGGACAAGCCAATTATCTGCTTTTGCATCTGGATCGCTTTACTATTTTGTTTAAACATATAAATCTCAGATCAACATTCTTAGGTGATCCGGAGGGGGGGAGGGGGCAGGACCCTCCTAAGGGTTTCAAGATCACTTCTATGTACGAAGCGTCAAGGAAAAAAAAATTAAAACTTATGGCTGCATATTGATCTTTACTAGGTCAATATTGCTAACAATGAAATTAAGAAAAACTTAGAAAGAAAATAAAATAGCTAAGGTCAAAGCAGATTATCTCTTTCTTTGTGTTTTTCGGAAAAATAACTGCCGAGAAAAAAAAATAACAGAAATGGTTAAACTATTTCGCTTCTGTTTTTTTTTTTTTTATTCTGGTTTTAAGATCATCCTTCTCTACGAGGTGGCCGAAGGCAAAATAATTCGTGGGAGACAAATCGCTCTTTACTATATCAATAGCCTACTACTGCATTGACAATAAAATTTAAAAGAAGAATTTAGAAAGAGAATAAAACAGCCGAGATTAAAGCATATTATTTCTTCCTTTTTGTTTGTCGGAGAAAAAACAGAAAAAAACAAACACGAGTGGAATAAATTGTTAACGTCTTAAAAAAAAAATCTTTCATGTGAACAGGTGTTAATTTATGCAAAATAAGAATTAGGGTTTGGGCACATTTAGAGTGAACCATAAAGTAAAGAATGGGGCTCAAAAATTTAGGAGAATCAAAACCGCACCTGCTGAAATAGCTTTCCAATCTGATTCCTCTTTCAAGGTGTTTTTTGTTTCTTTGTATCATAGTCATAACAATAACATCGACTTTGCAAACGGTGATGCGTAATCCACGGGTTATTAATGCAAGTTTTGTTTTTCCTCAAAGGCCATCGTTCTAAAACTACTGTCTCTTTTTTCGTCCATCCGGCTTTTTAAGAATTAAACAAAACTGGAATAGGGGGGCAGCCTACCAACCAAATTTATCGAAATGTCCAAAACATATGCCTTTGGGGTGGAATGGTAAAGTAGCCCCAGAAGTATACACTCCAAATTTTGTAAATAGCCGTTATAAAACGTAGGCTTTATAGATACGTTTTCTATACAGTGGGGAACATGTTATTCCTATTTGGAATCAGAGCAACACAAGGATTCTTCGATTCTATGATTAAAGGGGCCAAACCAAGACGATTGGATTCGTTTCTCCCCCGTCCCCATCTACTTTGACCATTTTTTTTTATTTTCACTCGAAATAGTATTAAGCAACTTTTATAAAACAGAGAAGGTAAGCAATATGTATTTTGCGTGTGTGTTTAAAGTAAGATTTATAGATAAGTTGGCTTAATCTCCGCTGCTTGACAAAATCTACGTATAATTTGGTTAAGAACACTTAAAGTTTTCGAAAATAAATTGAAATGAAAATGTTTACTGAATCGGAAAAGTTCGTTAAATGTTCCGGTAACCTGTGTTGCTACCACAGAGTGGTTAAAATTACATCCGACAAATTCCTACAAATACAAAGGAAATTCTCTTGGCCAATTGACTTGACTTACTGACTTATGTCCCGGACGTCCCCAAGGCTCGCGTTGGGGCCATCTCCTTCACACGTTCCTGAATCAGTTTCCTGTACCAAAGCCCGGTCTTCAGCTTGTCTCAGAAGGCATAAGAGGTGACTACCGAAGATGTCACCCCATCTCTTCCTAGGTCTTCCAGGTGGGCGGCTACCGTGTACCCCTCCTTCGAAGGCAACTTTTGGCAGCCGCGAGTTCTCCATTCGCTGTATGTGGCCCAGCCACCTAAGTTGCTGCAGGGGCACTCTTTGGAGAATAGTAGTTTCCTGCTTCAGCTGCTTCCGAAGATCTTCGTTCGAGACTCCGTCTTGGTATGTGGTTCCGGAAATGCGTTGGAAGCATTTTGTCTCGAAAGCCGAAATTCTGCGTTCATCTTCGACTTTCAGTGTCCACGTTTCGCAGGCGTACATGGCAACAGGTATGATTAGAGAGTCGAAAAGTCGAAGTTTCAGTTGCATAGATAGGTGTTTATTTTTAAAGAGGGGGAGTAGCCTCTTGAAGCTTGCACTTCCTAGGGCAAGTCTTTGTTTTATGTCGTCGGAGCAGATGTTGTCTGAAGATATTAGGTTCCCTAGGTACACGAACTTGCCGATTCGACTTCTTCGCCACTTACTACGACATAAACAGGGGATGGGTTTGGTTCTTTTGTGGTGCGCATCAATTTGGTCATCTTTGGGTTTACGGACGTACCAAAGCTATTTGCGGCTGTTTCAAGTTCGGAGGCTTGTGCTTATATACTGAACTCAGTTTCTGCTAGCTTGTTGAGGTCGTCAGCATAAGCTAGGGTATCGATGTTTGTACCGTTAACAGTCACTCCTACATTGTTCTCAAGCAGGGACGGTATGGCATGTAAAAAGAGCTTGAAAAGTTGTGGTGAAAGTATTCAACCGCGTAGCACGCCCGAAGTTGTAGCGAACTCTTCTATTTGGCCTTCTGGGGTTTGAACACAGCTACGGTAATTGTCGTACTTATTTTTGACTATCTTGACTATATTTTCAGGAACGCCATAGTGGGCTAGTACATGCCCAAGTCCGTTTCGCCATACTAGATCGAAGGCCTGCTTAAAATCAATGAATAGTTAGAGGATTTCTTTGCCAGATTCAAGGTACGTTTCTGCGAGGTTACAAAGATCTGGTCTGTGGTAGACCGTCCAGGGCAAAACCAGCCTGATAGTCGCTGATGATGTGGTCTGTTATGGCTCTGATTCGGTTTAGAAGGATCCCTGTTATAACTTTAGCTGGATGACTTGTAAGGCTTGTGGGCCGGTTATTCTCACAGTGGTTTTTGAGACCTTTCTTGTGAAGCGGTACAATGACTGCCTTCGCCTAGGCTTTTGGGAAATGGCCGGCTGACCACACGGCGACAGCCACTTTATGTAGTAGTTCCTCCAGCAGAGAATATCAAAATTTAAGCAGCTTGGCAGGGATACCATCAGGGCCTGGGGCTTTATTTTTCTTGAGACTGTGAATGACCTCTTTTACTTCACTAGTTAAAGGTGGAAGCTAGGGTCACATTCAAACTTAGGGAATCCTGAGCTCAGTAGGGTTGCAGGTAAGAAGCGGTTTCAGTCTCTCTTCGAAGTGACTTTTCCATCTGTCTTTAATAGCCAGGCTGCCACTGAGGAGCTTACCGCCCTTATCCAGGACACTAGCGGCAATGGTAGGCTTTTTCGTGGAGAGTTCTTTGACTGTTTTGGACATTCTGTGGCTGTTTCCTGATTTGAAATCCTTTTCGCAGGACTCGCACTTCTTCCGTATGTAATCTCTGAGGGCTGTCCGAATCTTTTTGTTTACCGTCCTCTGTACCCGCATATACATGTCCCTACTTTCTCGGTCCTGCTTGTTGCAAACCTGTCGCTTTTGGTCACAAAGATCTAGGATCTCATCTGTGATCCAGGGCTTCTCTGTTTTAGGTTTGTGGCCTAAGATTTCGTTAGCTGTATCTATGAGCGCTGTGTTCAGTTTTTCAACTAGGGCATCTAAGATGTCAGGTGTTATGGTTGACGGGAGTGCCTGAAGTGCAGGACCAAGACTTTCTTCTAATGACTGCATGAAAGTGGTGCGTATGGTGGGTTCTTTTATTTTATCGGTGCGGAATCTTGGGACCTTATTTTTCTTTACAGGAAGATTTTTGTCAATGTGCTCATTACAAGTACATGATCCGAATCGAAATCCCCGCCAGGCAAGGCGGTGGTATTTGTGACAGATGACTTCCACCATTTTGAGATGAGGACAAAATCGATCAGATTTGTCGTCTTTCCATCTGGTGATAACCGAGGTGCCTTTCTTCTCTTTCTATGTTTGAACATTAAGTTCGTAATAAAGAGATCATTATCCCTGCAGAACTCAAGTAGACGTTCGCCACGTGTGTTTCGCCTCCCAAGACCGAATCTGCCTAAGACATCACTGTCAGGTTGTGTAGCTTCTCCGGCGATAGCATTGAAGTCACCCATTACTACGAGGAGATCTTTCTTTGGGACTTCATCAATTAGAGACTGAAGTTGTTGATAGAAGATGTCAACTTCTTCAACAGGTGTTGAGGAATCGGGGGCGTACGCTTGGTTGACGGTGATGTTTTGTACTTTCGCTCGCAGCCGAATCATCATAAGGGGCTCTGAGACTAACTTTGTGGCTATGAGCGCGCGCTTCGCTTTGCGTGTTAGGAGAAATCCAACGCCTTGACGGTGTTTGCCATCAGATCTACCAGAGTACGAAAGTATGATGTCACCGCATCGTTGTTCTTCTGAACCAGGTAAGTGAGTTTCCGAGAGGTCAATAACGTACCATCTGTACCTCTCGAGCTCTTTGACAATTAGCTCTAGTTTCCCAGTCTTTGCCAAAGTTCGCACATTCAAAGTCCCCAGGTAGAACAGGGTTTTCTGGGTCAGAATATGGGTTTCTTCTGGTAAAGTGCTATCATCCTCAATGGGATTCGTCATCAAGAGGGTTTGATGGCTATTTTAGGACAGCGGCAAGCCACTCCTCTCTGTCTTTCTGCTCGCTGACTATTTACCCATAGCTGGGACTAGGGTTTGACTCTGTCGGGACTTGTCCACGTGCCGGTGGGCCCAGCACAGAACCATAAAGGGGCCTTAGTTCCTCCTTAACTGTGTTTGGTCCCAAAGTTAGGGGTACCAGTTATGTTTAAGGATCCCCAGGAACAGGGTCCTCCCTTGGTCCGCGCCTTTTTATTGGTTATTCGAAGGAATCCCCGATATCTGGAGGACTTTCCCCTATCCGTCAGCTGGGGACGCGCCTGAGCTTCCTGGGGGTGGCACTCACTGAGAAGGTAACTCAGTGTACTCAGGCCACCGTGCCACGGTGCTTCGGCAACTCCAAGAATCTATCGTTGAATTTTATCATATTAGGTTCAAACACTATGAAGATTCAACGTTTTAGAAGGTTCAATAGTTTAAGCTGCAAATTTGAAACTAAACTTATTTGAAATCTAATTGCCCCATTTTATGGATGAGGCTGACAAGAATGTAGCCCTTCCGGAATTCTGAAAAGGCATAAGCTAACTAGCACATTACTTTCTAATCCTGTTGAAAAGTTCGGTTGAAATTCAACAGTCACCCCCTCCCCTTCTGATGTCAGATTTGTCCTTGAAAAACAAAAAGCAAAGCTAAGACGTTATTTGTTCCCTCTCGTCAATTATGGTTGCATTTACAATTTCTTCTGGTAAACATCCTGATGACTAAAATATTGGGACCCCCCCCCCCTACAAGCATTGGACTTGAAAAACCATACAGCGCTAAGCAAACTAAAAATCAATTAGTACACTTGGCAAAAAGACAGTTATACAAAAGCGATGATAAGAACTTACTTGTTGGAACTGTATTGATCTTCCACCTTGGTTGCGTGTTCTTGTGCTACTGGACATACTTCCAAGGTTTACACCACTAAATAGATTGACAAAAAGGTTCGCCAATCCCATTAGCGGGTTCGAAAATAGTTGTCTCCTTTTTCGTCCCTTTACTAAAAGAAAAATTTGATAAGAAGTGGCGTAAAGAACATTTGTGTACTTCGTAGAGACTACATACCCAAAAACCATATGACGGGCAAGTAATTTTGGAATATTGCGTAATACGGGACAGCTTGCCCCCTGGTTTTCCTGTCCTGTTCTGATTAGTTTTGTTCTGATATTTCATTAATCTGTCATTCCATCTGTTTTCCAATTTATTCGGCCTTCTCCTCCCTTTTTTATATCTTGGTAACGTTTTACTTCAATACTGATAATTCTCAATCAACGGTTAATATTGGTTTCGGTTGAAAAGTACTGGACAGCATGTTGTTGTATATTTAAAATGAAGCTCTAACCCTACTTTTTCAATCACTATACCTTCTCCTCGGTTCAGCTATTCAGCATGCTGTTGAGTTACAATATAAAGATATCTTGATGGACTGATGTTTCTTTTACCTCCTCATTCCCTTAATTTTTTTTTCACAAAAAATACGGTTGGACTAAATTCAAAATGGGCTAAATTCATAGGCTAATTACGTCTCATTTTTACGTCTCTCTGCATCTGAAACTATTGTCCGCAAACATCTTATCGTCTATTGGTTTGAAAATCATGGAATAACTCAATTGAACTATTAAAAATTACTGTAAAAAGAAACTGGGGCCAGCAGAATAAAAAATTTGTGTATATCTCGTCTTTCTGATCAATCTAGAAAAGGATGCAATTTAGAAATGCCGTTGACCCCTCCCCCCCCCCCTCAGAAATTGTTTTTAGAGATTGACTTCTAATCAAATATATTACAATTTTTTATTACAGGCTTCACGGCTCCATCACTAATAATGATTTGCCGCTAGACATGGTATTTACCTCATTTTCTAACACTGAGGTACTTGTTATATCTTCTCTTGAACGCGTCAAGGGAAGGATTTTTTGGGATTACCTCTGCCGGCAATCTATTCCACGTGGCAACCGATCGCCGGGCGAAACTTGTTTTCATATATTCTTGGCGGGGAGTACCCTGCTCAAGGTAGTCCTGACGAGCTGTACTTCGGTGAGTTGATTGCAAGGGCTTTGCTTTATCAGGAATGAGCTTCGATAGCTCCTCTGATGGAGGGTTATACAAGTACTTATACCGACATGGACGCCACATCGAAACGTTCCTGGATCAGCTGCGGGTTTTAGCTTTCGTGTTGCCAGAGGTTGCTGCACGCACTGCTCTATTTTGAATATGTTGGAGTGGAGCGATGTGGCATTTTTGTGAACCAGTGAAGAGAGGACATGCATATTCCATGACAAGTCTGACGCACAAAGTGAATAGTGGCAGAATAGACTCATTAGGAATAATACTTTTGCATCTTAGGATAACTCCTATCTTATTGTTGTAAGAGGATCTAATTTTACTGAGATGTTCAGTCCATGAGAGATCCGAAGAGAAATTAACTCCAAGTAGGCGCAGTGCATCAATTCGCGCCCTCATAATACGCGCCTTAGAAATTAGGAACTCTTTCGCTTTCGATGTGTTAAAACTTACAAGCCATACATCTCCCACGGCTCAATTTTCTCCAGGTCAGCCTAAAGCTGCTTGTGGGGTTCACTGGGATCTTCGTCTTTTGTGATTGATGTTTTTGTTGTTGTGTCATCCGCAAAATGGTGAGGTTTTTTCACAAGGTTGTCCCCTAGGTAGTTTATGAACACCAAGAAAAGAGCCGGCCCAAGAATACTTTCTTGTGGTATTACTGATAAAACTGGGTGTTCTTTTGATATGAAGCCATCGAGGACAACTTGCAACAATCGTTGACGAAGAAAGTCAGCAAGCACGTCAAATAGTCAACCATGAATTCCATAGGCTCTTTCTTGCTTTGTTAGTAAGTGCATGCAGCTTAAGAATTTCTGCAGCTGATTTTTCGGGTTGGTGGTGCATTTTCCAGCAAAGTATATTCCTAATAAAAAGTGTTACGCGAAAAATATGTACAACTACTAAGAAAAGGCTCTGTGATAAAAAGGCTCCGAGTGCTAGGAAGAGATTCGTATATTCGGTATGTGCGGATACTAGTGACATATCTGAATTACGGAAAGTCAAATCTGACGAGAAACTAGTGGTTCGTTCAAAAACACAGCTGAAATCATTGTTGAGTCAATCAAGATCAGCCAGCCGCAGATTTCTGCTGCCATAAAGAGCCGTAGCTATATTGTTGTAGTAAAACGAGTCCCCTCTGACGTATCAGCGGATCAGCTAACTGGACTGATCTCCAGAGCTACGAAGTCTGAACAGCTTGGCAGTTCCCGTATGTTCAAACTATTGTTCAGCTGTTGATCGGATTTGGATAAATTTCTTAAGGACTCTGTGGAGTTCTATTACGAAAAACTACCAATGGAAGAATTCCGTTTCTTACCCCGTCGTTGCTACTCATGCCCCAGCCAAGGTCACCTTGCTACCGAGTGCACCAATAGCCCTCTCTGCTTAAGATGTGGCTCGTCTGACCACGTCTCTAAAAAGAACGATACAGAAAAGTGTACTCGTGCTATGTTTTGCGTTTCCTGCAAGAAAGCGGGTCTTACTTGCTATAGCGTGAAGTGTCCGGAAAACCAGCAAAAGGCAACTCATTAACATGATGATTAACGAAATCTCTAACATTTTATTACTTTCTTGGAATATAAACGGAAATTTTTCTGAGCGGTCTCTTGTGGTTGACCAGTTTGTGAATAAGTATAATGTGATATGCCTGCAAGAACATTTCATCACAGAAGCTGGCATAAACCTACTAAATCTCTGGCCGTCCTATTTTGTGTTCTCCGTGCCTGTAAAACGTTCATCTCCGCGGGGTCGTCCGTCTGGTGATATTGCCACGTTGGTTAGCAATCGTCTCGCGTGCGAAGTATACGATAAAATTGACAATTTTCTTGCAACTAGACTAGATAACCTGCTAGTTATTATTGTGTACCTTCCAACTGATTACCGTGACGACAAATCTGATAGTACTTTTGCTACAAGTGCTGCCAAACTAGTCTGCTGCCTTAAGAAACCCAAGCACGAGCCCCTTGGGTGTATAATAGTGGGTGATTTCAACTCTAATTTTCATGCAGATGTTAGTGCCAAAAATAGTCGTTTCTGCAATCTAATAGGTATACTTGAGAACAGCTTTACTATTCACTAGAAAAACCAGGACTTTTCGTATATCGACCAATCTGGCTCTACGTCCAATCTAGACCATATTGTTAGTTCTAGTTCTTTGCCAGTAAGTGAGGTTTCTTGTCCTTCCGAATAATTTCCCTTCGGATCATTTCCCAGTTTAGTGTATTATCAGTAGGCCTACCTCATTTTCCGCTGCGAATAATTCGTCGGTACTGACTCAGAGGTGGCATGAGGCTTCGGTTTGGCGTAAAATTGATAAAGAAACGTTTCAAGATTCTTGTGATCTTGTTCTGTCAAAAATTCGCGTACCGTTTGACCTACTTATGAAATTCTCTCATCATGATGAAAGAGATGCACGGCTACGTCTTAATATTTATTACGTCCAACTGACACATGCTCTTCTGTTTGTCGAATCTCAGGGAGTGCCGAAGTCTCGTGCCAGACAAGGAACTCAAGAAAAGTGATGGTATTCTAACCCTTTGTTACAATTAGCTTGCGACCGAGCTACTTTCTGGTACGGGATATGGAAAGACTATGGTAGACCACGCCCAGGTAGTTAAAGAAAATAGAGTTGCATGTAAGCAAAGGTTTGGGAAGGAAATTGCTCGTCATCGCGCGCAATTGAAATCTGAGCTTCCTGAAAAAGCAATTAAAGATACTAATATGTTATGGAAAATGTTTGATAACAAGGATGCAGCTTATTCTAAGTCAGATATCCCATCTTTAACATGGATAAAAATTTACGATAATGTGTTTGCAACATATAAAACGGATCTATGCATTTCTGCTAATTAAAAGATTCCGCACATACTGTGATGAATCCAGATACCAATTTACTAGTTACACCCTCTCAAGGGGCATCTATAATCCGATGGCTGGAAGGGAAGAATTCGGCTAGAATTGACCTCGTACCCACACTTTACCTTAGTCAGTGCAGCGCAACTTTCATGGGACACCAATCTATTCTCTTTCAGATGATCTTCACCACTGGACTCGTACCAGCGGCATTCAGTACTGGGTCACTTAGGCCAGTCCTCAAGAAAGGAAAAAGTACTTCGGAATGTGCTTCGTTTAGACCGATCACAGTGGCACCAACGCTTTGCAAAGTCTTCGAAGTTTTGGTCATTGATGAAATCCAGGAAAAATGCTGGACTTCCTTTTCCCAGTTTGGGTTCCAGAAGGGTCTTGGTTGCGGGCATGCCATTTCTGCTTTGGCTTCAGTCTTGATTGACTCTGATGAATCACAGGAGTCCATTGTTATAGGTCTACATGACGTCCGCCGTGCCTACGACTCACTTCTCCATGACCAACTCATTCTGGATATGGGAAAGAGAGGTGTACAGAAGGACATTCTACTACCCATTAAAGACATGTACGACCACCTACAGCCTGAACTCCTACTTCCTGGCCATGGTCGAGCCCTGACTGAATATACGCCAGATGTGATGCTGTCCTACAGAGGGAATCCTGTTGTCCCAGTAAAAAAGGGTGCTCGACAAGGATCGGTCACATCACCTTGTGCCTTTAATAATTGTATTATTGAACCACAGTCTACTATTGAGACAACATGAATAGTTCGTGGCATAGACGTTACAATGATAGCTTACGCTGATGACATTCTGAACCACAGCCGCACAGTCGCAGGTACAGAGACCACCTTCTCCACACTACAATCAAATTACAGTCGTATTGGCCTTGAATTTAACCCGCAGAAGTCGGATATTCTTCTGTTCAACTGGCCCCAAGAAGAGGTCTCGTCTGTGAGGCTGGGAGAACTGTCTGTAGCCCCTGTCCTGAAAATTATTTACCTTGGCTTACCAATTGGAAAGGATCTCAAAACTACCCGTTCCCTTCTTATTGATCATCTCCGTAAACGCCTGGCTTTTGCTTACAGTAGAGTAGTTTCATCTAAAATCCGTTTCAACCGTTTAATTCTGGCTGGACTTTTTTTTTCTTTTTTTACTGATACTCCGTCTTTTGTACCTTTTTTTGACGGGTAATAAATAAATAATAATAATAATAATAAAATAGTACCCCTCCCTTCAAAAATGTTCAACAAATTTGGTGGACAGACGAATGCAAAACGACGGTGCAGACTAATATCCAAGAACAGTTTTCAGAGGCGTTTAACCCAAGAACATTGCCCAAAAAAACGGGAAAAAACAGTACAAAAAAGGCGAAAGGGTGCTTTTAGTACTATTTTTGCAATATTGTCCAACTAAGGATGTTCACTCAACTACAATGACAATTCTCTGACAGTTCTCAGCTATTACTATACCCTTTTAGTAGCCCACTGAGGAACAATGCTAGATGGCAGATAATTTGTTATTTTCGAATTCTAGTTTTATGAAACTAAATTAAAAATCATCGAAATATAAGTCCTTAGCTCATAAAACATGTGTAATTTAATTATATGAATCGTAAAACTTATACCATCTTTCAATGTTCTACTATCCCGATTTTATTTGACTCAGTAATATTTATTTTCCTTCCGATTTCAAGGTATATATATATAATAAACATAAAAAGAATAAAGATGGAAAAAAGAATTAAGCAATTGAAGTAAGATTTTGATTTTCCCTGCAGTTATAGTTGTGAACTTTTAACGCAAAAACAGTTAGGAGAACCTTGGGAACAGAGCAACAAGCTAGACAGGAAGCGTAAATAAAATACAAAAACAAAGCATAAAATTCAACCTGTTTTTACAAAGATTGATATAGTTAACCAATTATGAAAGCCTTACCTATGAAGGCCATGTGAATTGATATAAGTTGCCAATTTAGCAGCTTCAATCTATGAGAGTCTTCCATCCATTTGCACGAATAAATCTCTGACTGGCGCAAAAATGTAATTTTTTTTAGTTATACATCTTACTCGCATGTCAAGAAAGCATAGTACATATTTTTTATTATAATAGTAAATAGTGAACCACAGTCCATAGTAACCAAAAATTAAAAACATGTTTGTAAATAAATTTTTAAAGTAAATTAATCACCATTTGCCACTGATTCATGGACATTTCAAAAAAAGAAAAAACAGCTTAATAACTCAAAATTGAGTTGGATCGAAATAAATAGTTGTCCATTGGGACCACCATGGTCTAAAACCCTTGACCGGAGGTTTTGGGTTTTTCATCTAAAAAAATGAAGAAAATCATATTTTAGCTTGGGTAGCACTGATCTGTCCTCTTTCTCCACTTCTTTGCAGCGACGTTAGAATGGCACTGAAACATCGTAATCATATTTTATCAGCATGGTCCAAAGCCCTTTGCTGAACTTTTTCACCGCCCCTCCTTTGAGAATCCGATAAAATCATATCTCAGACTGTATATCAATTATGTGCCCCTTCCTTTTCTGTAGATAGGTCTAGTAAAGAGTGATAGCTTCAACAAAGGGGTTTGCTCTTTGCAGTGTTGCAGCTAAAAAAAAAAGTCGAACGCCTTTTCCCGTGTATACTATAAAGGATAGTAGTTTTTCCAAGGCTTTTCTTTCCCCTGCTGCATTGCATAGACGTAATGATACATCACTAAACCTATTTTCATGAAGCATCAGGGGAATCAGCTTAATTAAAGTAAGCATTAAGATTAATATCCATATTAACCAATTATATTGTGCAGGCTACGCCACTTCGCAGGAAAGAATACACAACCATTGGAAAAAAAACATAATGGGAAATGGATTCGTCGGGATTTTGTGACATTACTCGGCTTGATTTATATTCAGAAGCTAAAGCCTTTAGCTCTCACACACATAAAATCCTGACGTCACACTACCGAATGTTTTGGTTTTTATTTTTTTCAATTTTCATATTTAGAGACCACTAATCTCCCTCACTCCCTAAGAAGTAACCCCCGAATCGACGAATATATGGGATTGCAGCTGCAATTTCCCTGTTGTTCTACTTATTTGTTTATGCAACGAATGTATGGTACGCAACGAATAGTATGTATATTTAACGTAAAACTGACATTTAGAAAGGATAACTACTAACAGGGTAATTATAATGCTGATAGAAACCAAGGCAAATATTCTAGGAAAGTTCTAATAGCAATTAGAGATGAAATTGAAGAATTTAGAACTTGATGAAATCGTGAAAAGTCACAAAAAAGTACAATAATCCTTTTTGGAGATGATTAATAAGCAAATACAGACTAGCTGAGAAAGGTTAGGAGCAGAGCCATTATTCAAAGTAACAAAGAGATAGTCAAGAAACAGCCAAGACAGTTAACTCGTGCAACAAACATACAAAATGAAATAAATCACATGGATTCTGAAAATATGTAACGTTTTAAAACTACAAAACTCCAGAAACCGTATAATTGTCTTAAAAATACTGAAGGAATATTCCAATGCATGACAGCTTTCCAGTGGTCACCAGGAAGAAAAAAAGCGCATAAGGAATGTAGAAGAGCATACAGTTGTCTTTTAAACAGCAACTCAGGGCCTAGTGTCCTTCTTGGAGCCCTTGAAGAGTGAATTGGGTGAAATTTTCACAAAAATGCAAAATTCGTTGCCCGAGATGACAAATCTGTGAAAATACCGTCGGAAGAGCCATTATCCCAAGTGGATAAAACGCGTTATGACTAGTTGTCGTTTCTTTTCTTGATGCCAAAGAACACGTTTCTTAGCATTTAATGTTCTTCCAGGTGTCCTCAATTATCTTGTGAATTTTGCGAGGATTATTTATAAATTGCAAGCTAAAGAAAACTGTTCGGGCTAGGTGGATTAACAATTTGTTGCCCCTTAAACGTCGAACAATAAGCTTACTCCATAGATAAATAATAAGCTTGCTCGATTGAAAATAGATGATTTGAGCACCTCTTGGGGTCAGTGGGGTGAATATAACAGACAAAGAAACGTTGTGTGTTAAATTTTGGAAATAAGGGCGCATTTAATGTGCTTCTTGTGCTGTACCAGCTTAAGAGTATATAGTTTGCTGCACTAACTTAATACTCCAGCCTATTATTACCATTCTGTTTTTGCCATTAAACAGTGGATGGCGGTAGAATTTCTGGAAATAGAATTTGAACGATTTTCTCATTCGGCTATTGGTCTGTGAGCCTACTCAAGGTCTGCTCCAGGGCTCAATTATGCTGAAAACTAACTTCACTCTAAAACGGCTGATAACAAAATATTTAGTCTTTAAAATGCTCATAACACATTGGGTCGAAGCCTAACACTGTAGTCTGTTCTACACTTACGGTAATACAGATTGCTTATAATTTTGTGTAATCCGTCGTCTTGGAACAAAAATAATTACAGCTAACTATTCATCATTAATGTGAATGGACAACAAGCCTAAGAAAGAGGAAACTACAAACTCTCTAAGAGCCATCTTTAATTCTTTGATTTTAATAGATTTTAGTCATGTGATAAAGCTAAAAGTAGGCTTATAAGAGGCTGCTACCAAAAATGATGGACTTCAAACTAAGACTTATGGTTTCAAATAATGAGTACCGGAGAAAAAGTATAAGACTACTCCCTAACTTTTGACCTTGATAACCTATACATAGTTTTTAGGAATTGAAGTATCTCAGTTGTTGAGAAAAAGTGAAGCCAAATTTTACACTTACAGCCGTCATTTCCTGTTATTCTATAACAAGATCCTCCACTGTGAGTGCTGTTCTTAGATGTACTTTCAGCTAGGAAGCACTCCTCTGATGCTTCATCATAAACAAACATTTGGCAAAACTCATTTTTGAGACACATCAGAGTACACTGAAAAAAAGTTATTAACTGAAAAAAAGCAAGTACTCAAAAAGCACTTTATTTGCAGCGAACATTTTAAACAAGAAACAGATACCATTTTTCTGTATAAGTACTACCTCTAGCTCTAAAACAGAGAATAATGTATTGTCAAGTAAACAAAAAAGAATACAATTGCTTTTTCTTAAGAAAGAAGCTGTAAAATAGGGAAAAAAGTATGCGTGCGGGCGATTGTAATTTTAAAAAGACAACGGTTTGGCTGAATTTTATGTTAAAAAATTTAAAAACTTTCCAAAATTTAAATTCAAAATGATACAATCTGGACAACAAGGGTGTCCAGGTTTTGAGATCGATATATGAAAAAATACCCGTAGCTTGAATTTATTTTTAATTTACAGCATATGTCTTCACCTGATTCATGGACAAGCTGACCGCGTAGTGGCTGCATAAAAGCAACATAATGCACAGCAGGTTGCCATTTTCTTTATAGAACTTTCACAAAGACGGCTAAAAAAGCTAGTTTAAAAAAAGTGGCTTTTTAGTTTTATGGTTTGTCATTTGAAACGGGTTTTCATTAATATAAAGCCTAATATTCATCTCTATGTATTTATTTATCTAACTTAATATGTTAAGGGAGATTAATGGAGACTCTTGGGACGCCCAAGGTTTGAGTAGGATTGACTATTGGGAAATATATTTTTCTGTAACCGTTTTTCTATTTCCAAACATTTGCCTGTTTATCAAACCTCTAGAACAGAATTAAAAGTTTCACCAAAACGGAGGTTCAGTATTATAGCTTAACTAAGCAGAATTCCAAAACAAGTCCACAGATTGATATTATCTCCTGAGCCAATTCCTTCTGTCAAATGGTCAATATAGTGTGATTTCACAATACATAGATAATGTTGTTGGATATTGTCATTTGGATATATTTAAGTCATATAATTATAGTGTGAACAATTGAGAAGCGCAGACTTGTTTTGATTATTTGTTTACTTACACTTTCATCCAAGCTTAATCAGTTTTAGGATTGGCAGTTAACTGGTTAACTGGCAAAATAGCTTTCGTCTCCTTTTTTTTAGATAGGGAAATTCATCATAACCAAGGAGGTAGTAAATTACATGCACTTTGAAATAAATATAGTAATATATCTGCGTTGGTAAAACAAACCCTAAGTCTGTTAAAAAAAAAGTCACTTCTAGGATATCTAAAAATGATATGCGTCATGACAACTTTGGAAATTGGATGAATAAATCCAAAAGGTGCATGAAACAATTTGTTATACAAAAAAACTTCATGTACCTATGCTTGTGTACTTTTCATAGTGTTACTCGATTAAAATACTAGAGACGTCAACTTAAAAATTTAAGAAAACAACCAACAAATCACAAATTTGGCATTCAAGATCGAGTTTTCTAGAATTATTTCGAAGAAATCTTTAAGAGATACGGAATTTCATTCTCCAATTCTGAGAGAGACAATTTAATGTTCTGCAGAAGTTTGACATAAAATTATTCGAAACAATTGACTTCCGCAGCTGGGATAAAACGGTATTCATTTTTTTGTTGAAAACTATTGCAAATTTTAGAAACTTAACTGGAGGATTTTCTGCCCCGTTTCAGGTTTCCCATATCTAACAAAAACTTCAAGTTCTTAATTATTATCCGTTCGGAGCTAATGATCGCTGATCACTAAAAAAAACTGAAGAAGTGGTTGCAAAAGTAAAATAAGCAAAAAGGATTAAAAAATGATATGCCTCCAGGTGCTGATAGTGTGGTAATAAGTTTCTTAAATATGGTGGCTCTGAGGTTAAAAATAAGTCACTGAAGATTATAAATATGATTTTTGAAAAAGGGGAAGTACCTAAGAATTTTAGGAAAACCATAATTAAGCCATGTATAAGAAAGGTGATAAGAGTGAGTGTCGTAACTATCGAGGTATTAGTCTGTTCTTTGTAGGTAGCAAATTACTTAGTAATATGATACTTTTTAGACTGAGAGATGCTGTACACAGAGGTATAAGAGAAGAACAGTGCGGTTTCAGCAAGGGTAGAGGATGTGTCGACCAAGTTTTCACTCTTAGCTTAATAATCGAGAAGTCCCTGAGTTGTCAAACACCTTTGGTCCTCAATTTTATAGATTATGAGCAAGCGTTTGATTCTGTTAGCAAATATTAGCAGCTGGGCATTAGCAGAGCTTTAGCAAAGGTCTTATCCTTGTATGGTATACCAGACAAACACATTAAAGTGATTAGTGCTATGTACGAGAATAACACTGCTGCGTTTAAGGCAGGAAATGAAGCTAGCAGCTGATTTTGTATTAAATCAGGTGTTTAGCAGGGTTGTAACGAAAGAAAGATTGATATGGCTAGGGCACGTTGTGCAGGTGAAGGATGACAGATTGCCGAAGGTTGTCCTTTTCGACCAACCGTCTGGGGCTAAACGGAGAGCGGATCGTCCTCGTCTGGGGTTGGAGTACGTCATAAAGTAAGATTTAAAGGAAATGAGAACTTCCTGGGAGGGTGTAAAAAGGGAGGTTTTGAATAGGTTGGGATGGAGGACGAGCGTGCGTAGTTGTGTTGACCTCAGGCGGCTTGGTGGTGCGGCGAGTTGTTAGTAGTAGTAGTAGTGGTATGCCAGAATTCACTTTGAGAGAAGGGGCACGCTCTACGAAGAATGAAATAAAAAGAAACGAAGGAAACCAGTAAAATTTGTGACAAATGTAAGAGACTACAGCGAAAAAGTACTCTCATGTCACCAAGCACAAAAACATTTCCTCTTACAATTTTAATAACAAAGGCATTAAAAAAATGCATTGTTTGCTTAATTTATTGGTTATAGGTTCAGTTACAGATCCCAAGAAAATATATGTAAAAGCTGTTTTAATGTTTACAAATACAAACAATAAAAATCTCGTATATTTTACTATTAGTGCTGATAAAGTTGAAGAATCAAATGTTGAATCAAAAATGCAAAGAGTTTGCACATTTCCAGTTTATATTATCAATTCAAGCAATGCATTAAGATCATTTTTGATTTTTTTTTTTTTTTATGTTTTTACCTTTCTCTCTCTTTGCTCGTTAAGTTTTTGGTCTAGACTAAGAAATGTCTTCACCAATCACAAATCGTTTGGTGAGGTATTGTCGTTTTAGACAGGAAATGTGGGAATACAAATGAACTGATAAATAAACTGTCATTAAGTATTCCGATAAATTTGGTGATTTTCTGGTCATACACCCAACCAAGACTCACTTACTATTTCAGATTACATATCATACATTTCACATTCAATATTTCATAATTCTACTTTACTTACCATTTCCAAAGTTAAAGTTTTGAAAGGCTTCCCTGACATTCCACTACATACTTCACTTTCTTCCAGAAAAATGATTCCTCGGAGGTCATCTGAAAAACTTGAAATATCTTAATTCTGAATAGCCTCTATTATCGCAGTATCAAAGACTACAAAGTTTTTGGCTCCCCAGAAATCATCAGTCAGTGACAATGAGTGAAAGGTAAAAATGTCCTATATGTTGATTTGTGACGATTGTCATTGTCGCAAGGATTCTAACTGCACAGTTCGTTCTTCATTTTCGTTTATTATTACTTCAGATATATTTTAATTAACCATTTCCTTATCTGCTTGGACTGGCAAAACTCTAATAGACGAGGTTCATATATTATGAATAACCTCAATCGCCAAATTGCCTGCAAGTCCTGTGGATATGGTTGGTCATAAATCTTTGAATCATTTTTATCTTCAATTGCCTCCAAATGGCTCAAAGAACTGATAAACTAATCGAATTACCCTTATTTTATGCCTATCTACCTTAGTTCTGCCCTAGGATGGATGATGGACTATAATCAATAAGTGAAATAAATCATTTTTATGCCACTCTGAAGAAGTTAAGCTACCCTTGCCTCTCGCAGAGACTATCTGTCCTGGCTTTACTGAGTCTGAGATTTAAACCCAATTCCCAGGCGTAAAAAAGTTATTAAGGCCAAGGCAATGTCTGCAAAGTAAGTATTTTTGCCAACAATTCGATCAGTTTCTGTAAACAAAGTAAAGGAAAAATCCGCAAAAATAAAGCAACTCATTTGCGATATATGACGTGATCCTTTCACGAGAGACGAAGGCCCAAGCTTCTGCCCGAATGAACCGAGTGCCACTTACGAAGGCCAAAGGCTCAGGCTGCCACCCGAAGGAAGCAAGGCCTGATAAACTAATCTACATTAAGAGCGCCAAAAGCCCGATTGGGTGCCAAAGTGATGCGACGGCCACTCAAAATTTCTTATAAAAAAGTATTCACCTAGGAACCGTTGGCTGAAATCATACACTGGGCCTTGAATTGAATCAAATCGTTAACCAATGTGATGATTCAACATCATGCAGGACAGTTTATTATATGCAGCACGATGTTTGTTCTGTCCAATTTACACACACGGCAATTTATATTATGATCAGGATCTAATACTACGTCTGGGTCAGGCAACTACAAAAGGGCTACAAATTTGAAGCAGGTCCTCAACGGTAATATTTGTTAATCTATTAAGTAAACAAAACCCGACAGTATTTATGATCATCCAACTAACACCTATGCATTGGGATGCTTGGCTGAGACCACCTTATTCTTAAATATTGGTCAAGGGCAACAGCCAAAGTTGCTTAACCCTGGCAAAGTCTATTTTTGTTAATAGTGAAGTAAAGGGGCACATTTCAAAGGTACCCTGAAATACCCCGAAAACTACTTTTTAAGGAAATCATAAATAATTGATTATGTCGTTCCAAGGGCGGATCCAGGATTTTTTTTTCGGGGGGGGGGAGGGTTTACTAATTTTTTACTCAGTTTTCGACTAATTTTACTGATTTTTACCTAGGTTTTACTAATTTTCGACTTATTTTCGACTCAGTCAAAAATTTCGGGGGGGGGGGGGGGTCAAACCGGGTAACCCCCCCCCCTGGATACGGCCTTGTGTCGTTCCTAGAAGCCCACTACTTCAATTTACCCCATTCGTCTGGTGGAGTGATTCAATATATTGGTGACTATGTATATTTCCACTATATTTCACGATTTTGCGACTCTTTCCTTTGCGACTCTGATTGATTAGTGTATACAGTAAAATAATAAAGAAGATTTTGGTACTTTCCCATTATATGGTTTACAGATACTGCTAAAGAAGTCAAACGGGAGATGATACAGTCAAACGGGAGAGACTGATATCGAACCGGTACTAAAACAGTTGTTAGAGTGGAATTGAGTGTACCCCCAACCCCTCTAATGTGCAACTATATAGCCCAGGTTAGGTTAGGTTAACTATTATATATTCATCCTATTTTATTTTATTTCATTAGCATTAACCAAACTTGACTTTTTAGAAAGGCTCATATAATGGAAAAGTACCAAGATTTTTTTTAGGATTCTTTCAAATGCGCCCTTTTGGTTAACAATTAACCTATATTTTTCCTAGACATACTTCATTTCCTTAAGAGTCTAATGTGCCCCTTTGTTTAACAATTACCCCACACTCTTTCTAGACTTGCTTTCTTTCCTTAATGGTCTAAAACCCGTTCTATGTCCATGCTTCTTATTGTGCCCCCACGCATAGGGGATCTAGCACATTGGATAGTGCCGCTTACTTTCCAAATGGTCACTTAATCCTTGAAAGTCCTAGCCAGACGAAACAGAGCCCACAGTCAAGTCTGAGTCTCGTTTATTCCATTCGATCTCGTTCCGTAACTTAAAAAAGCTTAATTAAAAATGTGTTTTCGTCTCCTCTTTAAAGATAAAAATTTAGTGACTTGCTTGTTTGAACTCTAGCGCTTTAATCGTTCATGGCAATCATTTTTGATTCATTGACTGAAAACGTTACGCATAACCAGTTTCAGATTTCACTAACTCTATAATATGACGTTACAAAAAGATTTTTTCTGTGATTTCTTAATGGTACAATGACCGCATTTCTCTTACCAAATAGGGAAAGAATGATGTAACTTCTTACAGTTACCTCGATAAAGCATCATATTTTTTTCTTGTCTTACCGATCATTGACACTAGAATATCTTAAGCACGTGTTTTGCATTAAGTAAAAGTTCAAACTATTTAAGCAAAGGCATTTTATGGGTCAAAGACCCTACTTTGTAATCCACATCAAAATAAGTCGATTATGCGAACTTTTTTCTCACGCACTTCGTCTGTTTCTCTCGGGCATTTTTCTCCCGCATTTATGAGCATGTAGCTCAGCCTTCTGAATAGCTAAGAATTGAGCCTCTTTTGAAGTGGAAACAAATTCAGGGGGGATTTTTTTTTATTTATGAAAAGTACATTTTTAAGAACATTTTTATAACCTAAGTAACTACATCATTCCAGTTACAGGCAGAATGCCTATCGATATTACATTAAATAGAGGGTTTTAACTGAACGGTAGATTTTTAAAGTAGTTTGGTACATTTCTGTAAGGGTATTGCAAAATGCTAAAAATGGGTAGTAAGAATATCAAAATTATGCGACCTATAGCATATCCATTTCAAGTGAGTGCACTACAGAACAAATAGAGACAAATAAATTAAACGCATACCCACCACAAACTGATTTTTCACCTTCACAAGAAGACTTTTCATTTCGACAAAATTCCGACGGCCGTTTGCACCTTAAAAAAAGAAAAGAATATTTACATCGCTTAGGTCTACGAAAAAAAAAAAATTCACGATGGAACCTTGCTCCAGCGCGAGATTACATCTTTATGGGTCTTTGGATAAATATTTTGTTCATGTACTTACGTCGTAACCCTTTCAGATTAAGCTACAGTTGAGATTTCTACTCAACTTCCCATTGACACAATTCCTCAACACACACTACTATACACCCCAAAAATATTAACACAGACATTGTACTACCCCTAAAAAGCTCCCACAGGACCCCTTCAGGACCGCTTCCTCTACCTTCTTTCCCTGGGTGTATATTTTGTCCGTCTTGACCACCGTATATATAATTATATAAACTGTGGTCTTGACTACAGATGGAAAAATAGAAGAGTACGTTTATAGCCTTTATTCAGTTAACTTTGTGGGCACGAGAGCTATCCCAGCGAAGTTGCAGCACTCCAATCCATTGTTAGGTTTGGAAAAAAAAAATATCGTGACAACGAGCCCTGAGATTCTTTGACTTCGTCAGTAAAAAAACAACTTTTAATGGCGACTGAACATGCTTTCTTTTTGAGGTAGACATCGCTGCCTACTTGTGCAGGGTCGACCAACTATTCATAATTCTAAATCAACTACCTGTGAAGGGTGTACTGAACTTCGATCTACAGCAGGCTTGTTGGAAGATTGTCCTGCGAAAACCAAAGCAGTTCATAGCCTTTCCTTATTTAAAGCATGGGGATATTGACATTTCCAATACGCAAGTGCTAGCTGTAGATGGCACCGAATAGAGAAGACCAACCTTGCTTACTACGCTGAACAGCGTCTGTCAGCAGGCCTAAGCTAACTGAATATAGTAAAATAAATATTTTGTGTTTTATCTACTTCTAAGTTGCTAGACATAAAATTTTTCATTTTTAAACAAATGAAAACTGGTAAATTTAGATTTTTGTTTAACCTGATGACAATGCATGCTGAAGCCAAGGAAGAAAAAGGAAGTTGTTACAAACAATAAATTAAATTAAACATGGAGGCTTTTTTTATTCTTTAATAAAAAAAACACTACTGTTCACTCAATTTTCCTTGACAAATCAACAAAAGCAATATAATTTCCAGGTAAAATTTCAGAGAAATATGGAAATAGACGGAAAATCACGTTAGAGATGATGGGAGGTGGGGTCAGGAATGCACTTTGTTGGAAACAGAATCCAGTAATTAGGCTACGGTTGAATGTCAAATACGAAAAGCCCGATCTTTAGGTAACCTGAATTCGAAAAGGTAACTGCATCCCCTTAGACCTGTTTATTATTTATATATGTCTGATATTCAAACTAAAAAAAAAAAAAAAAAAGTAAATATGCCTTAGCTGGACTTAAACTTTTATGCTGTTGTTCATTGAGATAACAGACATTAGTGCTAGCTATAGTAATTGATACAGGATCAATTCTGCAGGAATCTATAGCCTTCTGTAGGGGACCTCCACATTTGGAAGAGAATTAGTAGGATAAGGTTTGTCCCGCTCATAGAGCTTCCTTGCTACACAAGCTCTCGCCCAGGATGAACAGCTCTTCATCGAGCAAAATGAGATAGAATAATCAGTAAATAATTTTATTTGTTCTGATTGGAAGCTTCGTTAATAGTACATTTGCATACTGAGGTGACAATCCTCGAAAACAACAGACAAAAAGAAAAGAACACAGAATAAAACAACAGACAGAATACTAAAGCACCAATAGTTCTTTGGAAAATTTCAAATCACCATTGCTTGGTCAATTGTTCGGCAATTGTCCCCCAGGGGAGGCAAAAGGGAAACAAATCTTCCTCGGAAGAATATGATATGTTTCTACTAATATCGCAAAAGTATTTTTGGTCTTCTAAAGGAAGCGAAGTAAACACACTGTCTGCTTCCACTTCGGATATTAACAATTGTCAGTCAAGCAGTAGATTCTCTCAACTCTAAACCACCATTTTTTGATTTAATTTGTTTCGTCCATAGATTCAAAGCATTTTTCTCAAATATTGTTTTCTAGCTTTTACGCATAGTAGACACTTAAAGCGTTTAAAATAAACGCTTTCCGCAGTCTAACTTGGGGAGAAGTTGGTTCTGTAATTAACACGCAGAGCATAATTAATTTAGGAAATTCGTATTTGATTCAACAAAATTAGAATTATAATGCTATATAGCCTATATTGGCAACATCAATAATGATATCTTGAGTTTTTTGATAATCAGAAGGCCCAAATATTAAGACAAACCCAAAACCCAATCCTTTTATAATTCCAGCCTAGGTTTTCGTCATTTTTATTCTTTAACCAGAGCTAAATTTCTATTTCTTCATAAAAATCGATTACGCAGATTTCAAAGGCTTTCCAGTATTACGAAGAGCGTACATGCATGTTGGGGTCAATTCGGAAAACTATCTTGTATATCATGATTACTGACTCTTATTTGGTCATGGCTCGGGAATGTCCAGTTGATTTTCTCCTATAATTGACTTTTTACGGGTAAACGAGGCAGTTGTGTAACAAAAGAGAATAAGAAATCAAGAGGAGAACGTTTTTGGGGCTTTTGGAGTGGCGTAACGGGAAGTAAAATCCACTAAAATCACTGTAAAGCAAAAATGAACTAAGTAGGGTCAAATAAACATACCATTTTTATCCAGCATTTTATAATAACCTGTATGATTTTGCTGGTTAATGTTAGATGGCGTCAATTGTTTTGTATAAGGGTAACATAAGTTTCCTCACTTATCAGTTTCTGATACTCTTTGGTTAGAATAAGAACCTTCCAACGCAGTCAAAGCCTAAGCTGTGACAGGAAACGATAAATTTTGTTAAGCAGAAACTATCAAACGATGTCGCTGTACAAGTTCTGGCTGATTGAAACAAAATCCTTGGAAGTCATCCTAGACAACTTCTCGGAAAAAAAAACTCTTTAAAATGGCTAATTTAAAAGGAATTCTTATAGTACGTATTTGTCATTACATAAACAGGAAGCTTTTAATCGCTTTGATTAAAATTTTGCCCGCCTGAACAGCCTATATTTCAACTTTCGTCTGAAACAGAAGCGAACCGAATCTTCGCTGAGAAAAAGACTTGTTTTCAATTTTATCAAGTAATATGAAATTTAGTTGCAGTGAAGCCCTACTCGAGTCACAACCTTTCTTAAAAGGCAAAATAGCATTTTATTTCTTATACTGAAATTCAGGCAAACAAACTGTTTTTTCTACGTCTTCTGAATAATTAAGTTTTTCCATTAAACCAGGTATAAGCAAAGAAGCTGCAACACGATTTAACCTTGCAGTAGTACCGTATTTGCACGACACAAAACTGTACTTAGAATTGATTTAGAAAATTAGCTTCACGCTCGGACAAAGTGTCAGCCAAAAATTTCTGCAAAAGAAAAATAAACGGTTCAGACTTAAAGCCTCCCTGTCCATTCTGTACCGCCCTATACATTATTTTGTGCAAAACACATGATGCTATATTCTGTCAATTATACAGCTTCTCCGATTTCACATCTGAAAAGGTAAACATCTCACATTTCATCGGTAGGACAAAATGAAATCCCAATAAACAAGCAAAAAATTAGCTTTTTCTTTTTGGTCAGTTTTCACTATTTAATTTTTTTTTTCGCATAAGCATTGTGTCATCATAACGTTTTAGAATAGGGGTTATTAGCTTTTCAATGCAATCATTATTATTATTAATAATATAAGCAGCTTAACAAAGTTAATTATTGATAAGTTAAATGGTTTCTGAGCTAGGTAAAGTATGTTTTTCACAAATTGCACTAAATTTCGTAACACAAAAGGATCAATTGATAAAAATTAGTAAGGATGAATTTCCTAATTTCTTTCTAATTTTTTAGAAACTTTCCAACTGCATCAGAGTTTAATTTTTTGGCATTTTTAGTGTTTTTTTTAAGACCTTTCAATATACTTTTTTTCTGTATTTCATTTTGTCTTATTTTTCGCAGCTTTAAAACAAAAAAGAGCTCCTTCAACTTGCTCTCAGTTGGCAGTATTTATTATAGATGTTTGTATGTGTGTTTTTAGCTTCTTTTTTTAAGTGGTGTGCTCTTATTAATGCAATTTGTTATTAATTTATATATTTATTGCCGTTAGAAAACATTTTTGGATGCGAGATTGAAATATTTATACCACAGTTGTATAACTTTTCTTCATTATCTTTATTAAAAGTTCCAACCGTTTATAAATATATATACTTTTTCATTATTTGCTTTAGATGGAAGGGCAGTGTTTTCAGGGGCACAAACTGGGAGGAGGGATTTGTACTTGCCCCCGTAGATTTTGAATTTTTTTAGTAAAAATACCATTTTCTTTGTATTTTTAGTGAACAAGAATCTCCTCAAGATTCTGAAAAATACTCCTGCCCCCCTCCTAACATTTTTTTGAATTGATGCCACTGAGTGTTGCCTTAGAGATTAATTATCTTCAGATTTATATGAAAAAAACCTGTGTTCATGTGATGCATTAAGCATAAAAAGGGTGAGCATGAGCTTCACTAATTTGGACGTATCCCAACTTCTAAATAACCTAAGTGCAAGCGTTAATCAGGGAGTTTTGGGGCCTGTCCCTCATCCCCTTTTCCGCTTGAATCTAAATAGTTTTACGATTTCTTTATAGTTTCCTCTCTTTTTTCATATAATCAATCCATTATTGGCATTTTATGAAAGTACCCCCCCCCCCCTCACCGAAATAAAACACATAGTTGTCTATCTAAAGGAATTGTTGCCTCTGGGAATTTTTCTATTAATTTTAATATAGTGATACCAAAAACTGGCGCTTCATTTATCTGTCATTGACTTGTTTTTATTCTTTGTTTTAAACTATGTAGCGCCTACCAGCTTAAAAGAGGCATCTCCATGGTCACCCCAGCTTGGAATTTGGAAAAAATATAAGTTTCACTTTTAAGTAAAAAAATCATTGAATAACTGGTCTATCACATTTGTTTTCTTTTTTTTGCAAATGTCAAATCGTTGTTGCTTACGTTTGAGGATTGGCACAAGAATAGAAGAGAATTGCGAATTTATTACGGGGATGGGGCAATTTTTCAGAGGAAGGGTGCAAATCCAAACAAAGAAAAATAGACAACTTATCTGAAGTATACATACGAAATTTTGGAGAAAATATACCTACAGGGCAATGCATGATAAAATGTCGTAATCTCTGGTTTAAAATAATTTTTTTTTAATCTTCACCCGTCTCATCAGAAAATATTTGTATGCCTACTTCCTCCCCAGCAATAATTCTTCCGGCACCTATGCTTGGGAGATATCTGTACATTGGGACTAGAGATGTTACATTTTCAAAATACTTACATAGTTCCAATTGAGGTACGGCATTTTAATTCTTCATATTGGCATGAAATTGGATTAAGTGATGGATGGCCAAAAGCCAATTCTACACCTGAAAAAGTAAACAAAATATATTTAAATAATTTGCCAAAAGCATGCCTTCAAACAAACCAATGGGATTGCTTATTCTATGTTTAGAACGCAAAAGATCGTGGAGTTTCGTTTAAGCGAAAGGATCTATTTTACATCAAAACACCAAGGTAATTCTTTAAAGAAATTTACGTATGCTTATAATATACGACTTAAATTAGTATAATATTATTTAATTTCATAGTAGCATTTGATAAACATCTATAGTTGTAACTTGAAAAGATGCTTGAACTATAAGGGGCCTAGGGGAGCATAGGAAGTGCCGGAAAAAAATATGGACCCGTTTAAAACGTAATGGTATATTTAAAACTTTACATAAGAGAGGAAATATGCTTCTAAAGCTATGGGGAATGGAGTTAGTATCCGTTATGGGCAGTGTCATCGGTTCATATAGGCTACTTTGTATATAAAAAAATGAAAAAAATATGTCAGTATAGTTGGCTAAAAAACTACCTGATATATTATCATCTACAATGGAACTAAAATGAGGTTTCTAACTTCATAGTTCTGACAGGTTTTTCCTTATTCACATTCTCAAGGAAAAGCTATTGCCGTGAAGTTGCAAAACCATATTTCCGCTCTCTTGCAAAATTATGAAACATAAAATAAATCCTTTGACTTTGACTTTGACGATATGTTTGAAGCTCATGCAAGGTGTTTGGAGGTGATACACCTCAAAAAGATACGTTTTTCGGGAGTTGGGGGTGTTCTAGAAATAAAAATATCTTTTCACGTTAAACTAATGCCGTAAGAGCAGTTTTGAACTCTATTATGGGGTCTCAAAAAAGGGGCTACTTTCTTTTATTGGATTTAAACATTCACAGATTTCATCAATTATCACAGGAGTTTTGTTTTAAACTTTTTTTTGAATGCAAAACAACAACAAAACTTAGAGAAATATTGTGCTTTTAAAAACCCAGAAGAATCATCAATCTTGGTGGGGGGGGGGGATAAGCTACACTCTGTATCTGCCGATTGGTTCATACGGTCATAGATTTGAGTAAGACTGAAGAATATTACAGTAACTTCAAAAAAGTGACAACCCATTAAATCTTGTTATGTACCTACATCGTGCTATAAACAAAGTAAAAACGACTGTAAGAATACTTAAAAAGAAAGGTGATTAATAAAATTGACGTATTAAACACAAACGTGACTGTGCGGAGGTTAATTGCCCAAATAATTGGGCCACAGACTAAAACTGATGAAAGTCAAGGATTCTTAGAAGCTTTTCAAAATCAATTAGATAACTTATGACAGATCTATATCCATAAAATTTGGATTTACTATCTTTTAAATGATCTTCCTTGGAAAATTAGGTACATTTCTAATGAAAAGATATTGACTATGTGCTATCTATGAATCTAGTAAAAGGGTTGGGCCAACCCAACTTCTATGATTTTTATTTGGGGTAGGGATTTTCACTACCCAAAAATATGTTTGTGAACTGACCCTTATCTACAATTAAATAAAAAAAAAGAAGTTCTTTTTAACTGAAAGTAAGGAGCCACAATAAAATCTAAAACAAACAGAAATTATTCCGTATATGAAAGGGGCTGTCCCCTCCTCAACGCCTCGCTCTTTGCGCTAAAGTTTTTTATTGTTTTAAAAAATAAAGCTGTGAGACAGAGTCCGTTTTTTACAATTTCGGTTACTATTGAGCCGGGTGGCCCCTTACTTACAGTTTGTTACCACGAACTGTTTGAAAAAGTACCAAAAAAGTCATTTCGAGTCACTATAATGAGTTTCACACTTTTTGGAACCTCGTTTTACCACTCTATTTTAGTGTCTTGTCTTTTCGAGGTTATATGCTACCCTGTAAACCCCTCTAATATCATTTTGAGCATAATTGATAAATCCAAAGTTTATTCCTGACCTTAAGGGATTTCTCATGTAGATCAACCCTTTGCTATCTATTATTCCAAGAGAAAGCACAAACGGCAACTGGTCTTCCCTTTCAGCTGAATAGGAATCGGGCATTCTCGAGGATTATTTTGGATCGGCCTGGTTGGTCTAGAAACGGAGAGATTAGTCAACCCTGTTCAATACATGAAAATTTCTTGAACAAGCTTTTGCATCTTTAGTGCACTCTTTTAGTTCGTTATCAATCGAAACATGTATTTTGGGTAATAGATTAAAACCTGCTTGCTTTTATAAATCTCGTCTGGTATATATTCTCCTTTAAACGTCTCAGCGTTTTATTTCAGGGCTTAAAACAGTCCAACGTGTTATGCTGTACAGACAAATCAAAGGTTTGTTCCTGACCTCAGAATATTTTTATACAAATTGATTCTTTAACTTCCAGCCTCTTATAAGGTAAGTGAGGAGACATTATCTTTCGCTTGAATTAGTATGACATTTTCAAATCGATCCTGTGAACAAAAGCAATCCTACTTATAAGACAAATAATCCTTTGATACCTGAAATGTACTATATAAGGGACCATTATCAGTTTATTTGAAGTCAAAAGGAAGTTAGAGCAGATGAAAGATGACACAAACTTACATAAAAGTAAATTGACAAGAGTAACCCACATGGTTGACTGACTGACACAAATATTGATCACTCACTAGAAATAAGCCACTAAAAGGGTAACGAACTGGCTGAAGCATCCTCATACTTTGCACACTAACTGATATTCACTGAATCAGGTCCTTGGCCTGATGGATATAAGTGTTGGCGCTTTCTCTGTGTTGTAGCACTAAAGCCAAGGTGAAACACTTATGTCAAGTTCAGGGTTAGAATTGTTTTAGTTCCGCAGCAGCTCACAGGCGGAGCCAAAGACCTCAGTTGCTGTCTGATGTAAGTGAACAACCTCTATAGAAGAACAAGAAACGCCAGGAACTTGCTGTAAAGGGTTCAATAACCTATCTGGTTTCCGCCCGGGTATTTCAGGACACGTTAGAAAACATCTATAGTTCATTGGATTCCTATCTGGCAAATTATTTGATGCTCATTTTATTAAACAGTTCCGTGCTCGTCATTATACTGACAGAACCACTTTGCACTCCACGTGTTTTTATTCCAATGTTTGCAATTTTTTTGTCACCTTTGTATTACGGATTGATATCTTTTCAATGTGTTTTTTTTTTCCAAAAATGAAAAAAGTGCCGATTCACAAAGTGTAGAGGTGGTCTAAGGACTTTTTTGAACGGAAATACGGAAAAGGGGTATTTTTAAAATCAAGAGGGAGAACTTTTTTTTCGATTTTTGATGAATTTTTCCAAAAAATAGCACATTAAAATATCTAGGGGGATCCAAAAAATGTATAGCGTGGTGGAGAAATTGCCCTCTCTTCGCCGTCCCCCTCTCCAATTTGACCCCCCCCCTGAAAAATGGCAGCACCAGAAAAAGTTAAAACATATTTTAGAATACGTTGAGTTCAGTCTGAAAAACCACCACTGGCCTCGTATAACCCACAATCTAAGGACACACATAGACATTTTCCCCCGCGGGTGGGCCTACCTAAGTTCCTCCAAGGGGGGAGTTAAGGTTTGAAAAGAAAATGTCATAAAGTTTGCTTTGTTTCCTCTGAATGTTATGTTTGCTTTGTTTCCATATATTTCTTTCTTCCAGTGGGAGAGCACAAGCACTGGGAGGGGGGGGGATAGATTATGTTATTTGAATGTATACTAAAAACTACTTATCCAGAGCCAGAAAAAGAGCGATTGGAACGATCGAGCCCAATCGGGCCCCGCATTTGAAAAGGCCTTGCGTCGCCATCAAAATCAAGAAGTATTCGCAGACCGAAAATTTTGAAATATGTAAATTCATGTGCTCATATTCAGTGGTGTAAATTTCAATAGGCATTTTCAGCAGTTTCATAATCTCTAGGGGACACAAACGTAAATAAACGTTAGCACAAAACGAGTACAAAAAATAACAAAACAGGACAAAATCGTATGCTCAAAATGCACAAACTGGACCTTCAAATGATAAACGAAAATAAAGATCAAAGAGATATATAGTTAAAAAGTTGAAATATTAGTGAAACCGAAAATTAGAAAAAGTCAAAAACGAAATTGAAGAACATAGAAATATGCAGTTAAAAGATAAGTGGCAGTGAGAATCACAACGACTCAAAACAAAAGTGAAGAGCAAAAAAATATGCCGTTACAATCAATGCAACGAATCCAAATGAAAATGACGAACAGAGAAATGTGGGGTTAGAAGATATACGACCGCAAGAACAAAGAAATATGTAGCTAGAAGATAATCAGCAGCGAGAATTAGGAGCAAAAGCAGAAATCAGAACTTGTCAAAGATGAAAGTAAATAACAAAGAATTGTATGGTTAGCAGACACACTAAAGCAAGTGTCAAGAGGGTCAAAAATAAAAATTAACAACAAAGAGCTTGTTAAAGGACAACGAGAATAAGAACGCGTCAAAAATAAAAGTGCAGAAGAAAAAAGGTACTTGTGTGCATTACGGTAAACACTCGAGAACAAACCAGTTTTATCTGTCTGTATTAAGAGCCAACAAAGCTTACGCTCAGTCGAAAACAAGTGACGGGTGACAGAATACATTGTACGCATATAATTTGGGCTATAAATTTGCACATTAGGGAGTGGGGTTAAAATATTTCAACAGTGAGAAGTTAGAAAACAATTCTTACTTCATACTATGCAGAATAATAGTAGCTAACACATTTTGCATGCAGATCCGCTATACTTTACCCCTCCTCTTAATGGGCAAATATATATAGCCAAAATTTGTTTCTAAAGTATTATATTTTCATCATATTTCGGTATATTTCATTAGAACTGACCTAAATTCACTTCTCGAGTGTGTACCATTATGTACACAAGTGCCGAAAAAATATTATATTAGAAGATCATCACCATCACAATCTTAGATGCCTACAACTTGTGGCATAAAACTCAGTAAAAACCTACAAAGATGCCGTAGACTATGCAAGTGTTATTTACAAGTCATTGGGACCCTTCAACTTTGTATGTATTCACTAAGGAGTCCTCCGTTATCCCACAGGAAATATAGCCACCAAAGATGATTTACTTGGGGCTTCTGCCTGCTTGGTCGAATTGCATTCCTGCATCAACAATTTCGAAATGAATTTGTTCCAATGAAATGAAAATCCAATCGGGCCCCGCACCTAGTCGAACCGGCCCTGTACTTATCAATCAATGTTCAGTTTGAAACTTAATTAAATGATAACTAAGAATATTACTGTTTGTCTCCCTGTGCGTGTGAAGAACTGACATTATGGCAAATAGTTGATTTGAGCAAAGGAAACAGTGAAAGGTTTTCAGTTTCACAAGAGATTTGTGTGCCTTGCTACCTCTACATGGCAAGAAAGGCGGTTCCAACTTTTTTGCCAATAATAATACCTAGGTGCCCCATAAACTCCATTCAAGAAGTATTTAAGAGGGAGGGGTTGCTTTCAAAAGTTAAAATTTAAGGCATCAAGCATTACGAGTGAATTGAATGAATTAAAGTAGTTTTTTTTTGTAAACCAGAAATAATAACTATAGACGATCGGATACATCTTATTATGAAAGGGTATGGTGTCAGCTAAATCTTAGCGTAAGGTAATTACGAAAAACTTACAAGCAGTGAAAAGGCAGCAAGATGCTTTCTAAACCTCAAATTACAATTTTAAGTTTCTTTCTCACGTTTTTCGGCAACTGAAATTGTTTCATTTTGCAAAGAAGATACGAATATTACAAGTTTTTTGTTTAGCTTGACGGCGTCGACCCAAGGACAGGTACTGGTTTAAAATTTATCTTTAAATGACAAGAGAAATTGTAAATCTCTGGAGGGTCAATGAATTAAATAAAAAAACACAGAAATACTAGCGTCAAACTGGTTGTAAAGCATCTTCTTAAGTCAATTTAGTCATCCTATTTAACCAACAGTTGATGCTCCCTTAGGCCTTGCAAAATTTAGGCTATAAGCTCGGCTATAAGAAAAATATATCTTGCTCTAGTAACAGATCACTAACAAAAACGTGACAGAACTATCAACTTGCTTCCCGAGATGTGTGAACGCAACATAGAAATTTAGGCAGTTGCTAGAGACGTGTTCAGAGGGGAGCCCCCCACTTTGGATGAGGAAGTCAATGTCATAACTAAAACTAGTTAAATAAAGAAAGAAAGAACATGTATATAAACGTTCAGACATGATTAGAAGACGGCAGCCCCTTTAAATTCATTTTTATGGACACCCCTCCCCAACGAAAACCGTGTAAAAAATTCTAAAAGTGTTCAAAATTCTACAAACCCCTATAGCTGGGTCCATCAAAATTCACTTTTTTGAAGACTGAGACCCGTTTAATTAACTTTAGCCTAAGGTCACTGTTTTTTTCAGTCATAGCTGAAAATATTTTGGAGTTAAATTCTTATTTAACTCCAAGTGTTGTAGGCTATGCTCCGGAGGTATATCAGGTTTTTATGTAAGAGATAGTCGTATGAACTTCAGAATGGTCCCATTTGATTGGAAATTGGAAGCTCCAGTGCCGTTTCTAAGACACAAAAGTGATCGGAGGGAACTAGCCCCCCACGACCTCTTTTCTCCAATGTATCTGATTAAAATTTTGAGATAGCTATTTTGTTCAAAATAGCTCAAAGATAATATAACAAAAACTTTGAGGTCGACACAACCCCCCAAAGCCCCGGGGGCAAGCGTTGTAAGTTATGCCCCATTGACATATAAGTTTTTATGGAAAGGGTGTTTATATAAACTTCGGAGGGTGCTCATTTGATTGTAAATTGAAAGTTCTAATTCTCTTTTTAAGAGTTGAAAGTGATCAGAGTGCAAATAGTCCCCCCCCCTACACCCTCTTTTCCCAAAATGCATCAGATCGAAATTTTAAGATAGACATTTTGTTCAAAATATTCCAATGATCAGACAACAAAATCTGAAGGGTGGACACAACCCAGTGAGCCTGGAGGCGAGTGTTGTAAGTTATGCCCCTGGGGCAGATAAGGTTTTTTATGGAATGGGTGGTCTTATAAACTTCGGAGGGGATTCATTTGATTGGGAAAAAGAAAGTTCTAGTTCCATTTTTTGAGATTCAAAAGTGATCGGAAGGCAACAACCCCCTCCCCACCCACGCCCTCTTTTCCAAAAATGCATCCGATCGAAATCTCTCGATAGCCATTTTGTTCAAGATAGTCCAAAGATCATATAACAGTGCGTCCGCGGTTGAAACAACCCTTCACCGGGGGCAAGAGATGTAACTTATGCCCCGAGGGCATGTATGGTTTTTATGGAATGGGTGGTTGTATAAATTTGGAGAAGGCTTATTTGATTGGAAATTAAACTTCTAGTTCCCCTATTAAGAGTCAAGAGTGATCGGAGGAGCACTATCCCTTCACCTCCTCTTTTCCCCAAATGCGTCCGATCAAAATTTTGAGATAGCTGTTTTGTTCAAAGTAGTCCAAGAGGGGACATATAACAAAGTCTCCAGTGGACAAAACTTCTCAGAGCCCTGGGGCAAGTGTTTTAAGTTATGCCCCGGGGGGCATATAAGGTTTTTATGGAAGAGGTGGTCGTACAAACTTTGGGGGAGTCTCATTTGATTGGAAATTGAAAGTTCGAGTCCCCTTTTTAAGAGTCAAAAGTGGTTTTAAGGCAACTAGCCCCCCCTACCTTGACGCCCTCTTTCGTCAAATACATCCTATCAAAATTTGTGATAGCCACCTTGTTCAAAATATTCCAAATATCATATAATAATGCCTCCAGGGTTGACAAAAAACACCAGAACCCGGGAGGTAAGGGTCTTAGGTTATGCCACGGTGACATATAAGCTTTTATGTAAGGAGTGGTCGGATAAACTTATGAGGATATTCATTTGATTAGAATTGGAAAGTACTAGTTTGCTTCTTAAGTGACTAAAGTGATCGGAGGGCCCTTTTTATCCCGAATACATCCGATTGAAGTTTTGATTGAGCGATCTTGTTCGAAATGGTCCAAAGATCATATAAAAATACCTCCAGAGTCGATGCAACCCCCCAAAGCCCGGGGTCGAGGGTTGTAAACTGTATCCCGGGGCATATATGGTTCTTATGGAAGTGATAGTCGTATAAACGCTGGAGGGGGTTCATTTGAGTGGAAATTCAAAAGTTCTTGTTCCCTCTTAAGAGTCAAAATTGATCGGAGGGCAACCAGCACCTCCCCCTTGCACCTTTTCCCCTCAAGGGGACCCGATAAAAATTTTGAGATAGCTATTTTTGTTCAAAATAATCCAAAGACAAAATAACTATGCCTCCGGGGATGAAAGTCCCCAGACCATGGGACAAGGACTATAAGTTCTGCTAGCTGCCTGTTGCATGCCCCTTGGCCATGGCTTCAATGTTTTACTATTTTTTTTCCTAGATGCAAGTTGTCCCTTGTTAACATATAAGGTTTTTATGCATGGGGTGGTCGTATAGACTCTGGAGGAGGCTCATTTAATTTATAATAAAATGCCCCGACAATTTCCAGGGCAAGGCCTGTAAATTAACCGATTTTTTTCCATTTTTAACATGCAGGATCTATAATTGGGAAAGGGGGAACGTTTGATCGTGGGTACGTTTGAAAAGACTAAGGGTATTGAGGTATAATTTTCCGGAATGTTAAGGGATATGGTGAGCTCAATAGTGCTTGAACCTGCTATGAATGCTAAAGGGAATTTTAAACTAAATAAAAAGATACTATGTGCATCCATGCTATCAACAGAGTATATCTGCAATATCTTAGGAGCGGCTAAGGGTCAGAATATTCAATCAAAAAATACCATGTGCATCCACGTTGTCAGAAGGGCGTAAGTAGAGGAGGGGGTCCGACTCCGAACAGTACCACGTGGTTTATGGTTTTCTCAGTGAGAATGAAAAAACAGGAATTTTCTCACTTGAAAAACCATGAATTTTGTCACATTTATGGTTGTTTTCATGGATGGTTATGCGTGTTGTTCGATTTATTTGATGTTTTTCTCGGATGTCAACATCAAATTATGGATGTTTTATGGTTTTTGTCAGTGAGAATTTGAGAAACAGGAACTTTGTCACATTTATGGATGTCAACAGAAATTCATGTCTGTTTTATGGTTTTATCAGTGAGAATGAAAAAACAGGAACTTTGTCAAATTTATGGATGTCAACAGCAATTCATGTCTGTTTTATGGTTTTGTCAGTGAGAATTTGAAAAAACTGGATGTTTTATGGTTTTTGTCAGTGAGAATTTGAAAAACAGGAATTTTGTCACATTTATGGATGGTTTTATGGTTTTTGTCAGTGAGAATGAAAAAACAGGAACTTTCTCACTTTCATGGATGTCAACAGCAATTTATGTATGTTTCATGGTTTTTGTCAGTGAGAATGGAAAAACAGTATTTTTCTCACTTTGCTGTCAGTCATTAATCAAATTGTTTCCGGGCAAAGTTTAGTAATGTCTGACAGGTACTGCTCCAGGAATAGATCCAAGTCATTAATGTCTTTGCCTCGGGAACAGTTCTACTGGTCGAACTCCAAAGGATATTAATAACC